>NW_027123740.1:131304-132012 GCF_001457755.1 Trypanosoma equiperdum | reverse complement strand
TTTTTTTTTTTTTTGTCGGAGCTCAATGAATGAAAAGTGAGGAGGAAAAGGCAAAAAAAAACATATATATATACTTATTTAATTTATATATGTTTTTTTCCCCTCTTCTGCTTGGGGGTATGTGAGGGAATTTCACCTTCCTGTTTCTGCAGGAAGTAAACCGCATTTAGATAAATTAAAAAGAAGGAAGAATAAATGTTTGAATCGGTGAATGAACGAAAGAGTGAAGAAATGGAGAAGTTATGGATACGGAACAACACTGCGCATAGAAATTTTTTCAATAAAGAAAAACTTTTCCACCTCCCCACCCCTTTCCATCATTTATTTCCTCTTTACTTTTTCTTCTTCAACGAAATTTGTTAAATGTGTTATTGTTGATATTATTACTATTACTATTACTATTATTGTCATTATTGCTATTATTATTGTTGTTGTTATTACTGTTAATGCTGTTACCACTTATGTTGTCGTTATTATTATGTTTTTTTTTTTCGTTTGACCGCTCATTTATTACTGTTGAGGTATTTCCACCTTATGTGAGCGAACGGCTTTGATAAAGTGGTGAAAGTGCCAAGAACTGTAATATAAGTTTTATTATGACAGTATTGACAATAATGATGACAACACCAACAACAATAATAATAATAATTCATATGATAGTTGTAACAGCAATAATTTGTAACAACAGTTACAATATTGACAAATAAG
>NW_027123740.1:130653-131287 GCF_001457755.1 Trypanosoma equiperdum | reverse complement strand
CACACACACACACACACCTCTGTTTTTTTTTCATTTATTTAGGCAATGAAGAGACTGGTGGTATGAAAAAAAACAAAGCTGGAAGGAATGAAGAAGGAGATAAAAGAAAAAGAAGAAATTAAACTGGAAAAAAGGGGTTTAGATAATAAACAGTGAAAGTTCCACCTCCATAAACGCACCCACTTCCTTTTCGTATTTGTACGTTTCCTCCTCCCTCTCATTTTTTTGTTTTAAATGTTGTCGTCGGTTCTTTTCTTCTTCTTTTTTTTTCTCCCCCTTTTTTTTCCCCACTCCTATTCTCTTTCTTGTTTTTTTTTGTATACTTCAACTTAAGCAAAGTAAACGAAAAGAAACATTTCTCCATTTTTACTTCCTCGTGAGTCGTCTTTTTTTTTTCTTTTGTGTTGTTTTATTCGAAACCTTTCTTCCTTCAATTCCAATGATTTCCTCACCTTAAAAGTGAAAGAACAAAAAAAAAAAGAGGAAAACGTTACCAAATTAAGCATGATCAAAACAAAAAAAGAAAAGATACCAAATATATAAACATATACGTATACGTTGAAATCATGCCTGCGTAAAGAAGAAAAGGAGGAGGAAGAAAGGGGAGAATAATTAAAGGGGGAAAAAAATAAGA
>NW_027123740.1:127939-130631 GCF_001457755.1 Trypanosoma equiperdum | reverse complement strand
AAAAAAAAATTAAAAAGAGACACATGCAGTTGAAGGAAACACAGAAATGTGAGCTGGAAAAAAGGAAAAAAAAAAGGAATCAAAAGAGAAAGAAAGAGAAAAAAAAAAGAATATGTAACGACCGTATAGAAGCACCGTGACGATGAAGATGATGACAATAATAATACACATCTTTGTCCCCCTACCACCCATACAAAACACTTTAAAACTTTTGCCAGAATTTTTTTACTTTTGTTTTTTTTTCTTACATTCATTTATCTATTCTGCAGAGAAGAATCTAACTATTTATTGAGTAGATGAATAAATTATAAGAAAAATGACAGAAATGATGGGAAGAAATTCGTTTAAAAAAAAATTGGCGATTGTTTTTGTGTTTGTCTATTTCTTTTTTCGTTATGTTGGTGGCGTTTTTGGTGCAATTTTTTTGTTTCATATAAATATGTTTTTTTTTGGTTACTGTCGTTGTTATTGTTGCAAAGGGTGTCGCGTGAGTCAGTATATATATATATATATATATTTTCTTAGGGGTTCTCACTGTGCGCGCCTCGTATAAAATATAACGTAAAGTTAAAAAAAAAAAACTTAAACGTAACCAATAAATGTTGACATATATGCATATATATATATATATTAGCTTTACGCTAACGTGCTTCGCTTCTTGTTCCCTTGTCCATAAAGAAATGTCTATATATTTATCGTTTTGTTTATTCTGTTTCCCCAACACTTCCTCTTAGTGTTTTTACAAATGTGTGATACGCGATGCCTGCTTCTCTTCTTTTTTCTTTCTTTTTTTTTTTGCTGTCACACTCTTTTTTTTCTTTGAACAATAAATTAAAAATATATAAAATGAGGTAAATAGTGTAACTCGACGTTGTTTACTTCAAAGCGCTGCAGTTATTTGTCTCAATAGTTTTTTTTCTTTGATTTCATTATAACATATATATATTCGGCTTATTGCGTCCGTGCTAAATCTGCATTTGGCTCAAGTGACGAAAATTATTGTTGCATAAATTTGCGAGTACTACAATTACCGCGAAATAAATAGAAGATATTTTAACCTATAGGTTATAAGGAGGAGTAGTGTTTGAAGAGGAAATTACGCAAAGAGGTAACATATAAAAAAAAGAAGAGAGGGAAGAAAAGAAAGTAGAAAGCAGCCTGCTATCAGCAGTGAATACGTAAGTAACAAACTGAAAAACAAAAAAAAACACAAAAGGAAAGAGTCGGAATTGAAGTTAATATTTCATTTGTTCAAATGCAACAGCGTTCCATCAGTCCTGGTCGTGGTCGCGTGGTACCGAGAGGACAATTAACGCGGTCAGCGAGGGGCAGTACAATTTCATGCAGCAGCCCTCAGAGACCGCAAGCAGTTGTGAATGAATTACACCGCCGTGATGGAACAAATCCCACTACTGACCGGGGCCGCCAAATTGCTGAAGAGGTGGATGAACTAATGAATGAAGTGTATGGAGGAACGGCCCATCAACCACCTCCCGAATCTCTGCAGCGGCATGCGGAGGGCGGCAACCTCTTGGCTCGCTATAAGACATCCATCCTTGCTTCTGCTTTACCAACTTCATGGCAGCGAGGACCTTCAGACCCCGCAGGTTTGTGCTTTGATGCCAGTGACCGTAACTTGTTGTGTATGGATGTTTATGAAAAGAGGGGTCTTTGTGTCGTGGGTTCCGCGGATCATGGACTCAAGGTATTTGACCTCGCCACTGGAGCAGAAAAGCGAAATCTGTACACAAAAAAGTACGGTCACACCGAGTGGGTAACGTGTTGCAAATTTCTACCAGACAGCGGCAAGATTCTTTCGGGTGGGATGGATAGTAAACTCTGTTTATGGGAGGCTTCCGGTCCCGCTCGTTGTACTGATTTAACTGGTCATACTGGAAGCATCAGCCAGGTGGAAGTGTGTGGCAATAACGGATTTGCTCTGAGCAGTAGCTATGATCGGACGCTGCGACTGTGGGATTGTGGAGCTGGTGGGCGGTGTATTGCAACGTTTGCCGGTCACAAAGCCCCTGTGATGATGTTTTCGTGGTGCGGGACGCAATTACTTTCAGGTGATCGCCAAGGGACTGCTAAAATGTGGGATGTGGAGAGCGGCGAGTGCCTTGCGACAATGGCCACGAAGCGTGGGCAAATAGGTTCGCTATGGCATACACTTCACACGAGTGTGGGATTACTTTCTGCTATTGGGGATCAGGGTGGGGTTTTAACCGTCATGGATTTCCCCCGTACCGGCAGTCGGCCCATATTCCAAGGTGAGCTTCACCCGGGTGGTGTAATAAGCAGCATACGCTCGGTAGATGAAACTCCATATTTGATTACTGCCGGAGCGGATAAGGTCATCCTCACGCTCGATCCGCGTGCTGGTTTTGCAGTGGTTCATAACTTCACTGATCACCGTGATTTCATTTACTCGATGGAGACATTTGGTCCGTTGGTATTATCTGGTGGTGGAAATGGTTGGTTGCTGGTACATAATGTGTTGGATGGTAAATGTTGCTATGGGCTGGGCGCTAATGGGGCAGCTGTGCGTGAAATACGTACAACATCGGAGTATCTGGTGGCGGCAGGGGATGATGGCAAAGCTATGGTTTATAGTTTTAACTGAGTGTATAGCATCGCTCTCATATACGGTTCCTTGTTTTTCCTCTTATCTGCATGAATACGTCGGCTCTCA
>NW_027123740.1:125644-127900 GCF_001457755.1 Trypanosoma equiperdum | reverse complement strand
GGGGGGGGGGGGGGGGGAAAGGCCAATAAATGTTTTTTGTTCGTTTTTTTTTAAATGTTGGGTTCGTTCATTATTATATCGTGTTTTCTTTTTTTTTTAAGGTTCATGCTTTTCATTGTTACCATACCAACTTCGTGCGTTTTATTCACCTCCGTTTCCGTCATTGCACTGGCCCATAAAAGAGTAGAAAGGTATGTTGTATTTTTGTGTCAATGTAATTGAAACCGTGCAAATGACTGTTTCTCCCTTTTGTTTACGTCGTCTTGCCGCAGTTTCTCTTCCTATTTCTCCGTGCCACACTTGTTTGCCCGTTGATAATTATGATCATTTTATATGGGTGACATGTATATTTTTTTTAAAAATCCTTCTGATATCACAACAAGAGGTGAGGAAAGTGAACGAAGTAATGGTGGGAAAATCAATAAGTTGACGGCCGTTCTTTTTTTTTTTGTTGTTGTTCCCCTGTTTTACCACTTGGGTGCTTTGCCCGTGAAAACTTATAATTACTCTGCTCGTTGTGAGATGTTACAATCAAAATTGCTAAAAATATTCCACATTCTTACATCATCCTTATTCTTCATTTTTTTTTCCTGTGATGACAATTTACCACCTGCTGTCGGCAACAAACAATACATCTGCAACACGAAGGAATAAGAGATAAGAATCGGTATATTTAAAACAGCCACATATATATATATATATATTGTTAAAACTTGTGGTAGAAATAAAACGAAAAAGAAAAGAAAAAATAAATTTTCTTTGCGAGTTATGTATCGTTTTTCAATCAGTGGTAGTGCTCTACCTTCTTCTGTTGATTGGGCACTTCTCCGGCATTTGCCCACTTGGAGACTTAATAAATATACAATGGATCCAGTAAAAGGAGTAGGGAAAGATATAGAGTGTACAGATGATGGACCATCACCATTTTGGGTATCAGGAAGAGAAATTCGGCTTCTCCGTATGACAATGAGTCGCTCTTCAGCGTCGCCAGCGTGTGGTTCTTTTTCTTATGGCGAAAGGAAAAGTCGTATTGCTGACAAATCCAAACAATGCGGATGGGCGAACCATTTTGTTAGGTGGAATAGAGCCATCAGCGTATTTGGTGTTCCATATCTCAACGCCGCGGACACGTCTTTTTGTTCTGTATTTGATTCTGTCACATGTATAAACTTCGAAATTCCCTTGACAGAAGGTGGGGGAGTTGCATGGTTGCCAAATGGAGCTCCGTTATCAAGTTCATTGAGGTGTTTTGTTGAAGAAAATGTAACAAAGCGGGGAATTACATCCGACTTCTCTTTTCACTCACCGTATTGGTTAGAAGTTGAGGGGTTTCAAAGCCGCTGGCCTGGCGTTGATATCGCTCCTGCTGCTTCTCCACTTTATGTCAAGGATATGCCGAAAGGGTTTATAAATGCGGAGCAGACAACAGACGCTTCACGCTTCGATTCCGTGTCGTGTGGTCCACAAAGGCAACACGAATGCTTACTCATAAGTGGCGTGTATCATGTTTCGCTTAACTCGTCTCTAAAACTCGCAGATGCTCTTGCGAAAATGACAAAAGCTGAAGAAGGACAATTACTGCTTCCCCCTTCACTTCATGAAACATCTTTTTCAAGGAGCATGCCATTACAGGGGTCTCCGCAGTGCAATGAGATGGAAAAAAATAATCCTTGTAATTTGTGGGTTGATGTGGAATTTATTGAAGCAGTTGGTTGGTCTGTGCACAGTGCGGCTGTGGGTGTGGAACTTCACAAAACACAGCTTCTTTTGAATCACCGACCATTTCCACTCCAACAAAGTGGGTCAGATAATTCGGTAACATTAATAAATGCTGTGTTTATTGTGGAGCGGGATGACTTACTGAATTTCATAACGTATAAGCCTGACCTCATTGGCTTCACACAAAAAATTTTCATATACTCTTTCACAGTTATCAGATTGGCTTTTCAAGCGTACAAAATGAAATATACTTCAACTACGTGGGTTGTTGCTTCTGCTCTGGAGGGGTTCAACATCCGTGCCCGTAAAACAGATGGGCTCGTGGGTGTTGAAGTGAAACTTTTCATTCGTCAGCAGAACAAACATTTCACAACTGTTGTCGTCAATAGAGACGAGTTGAACATATCCGATGAAACCTTTATGGAGTTACAACAGCGCTGTGTATAAATAACAGATAATATTTGCCATGCGAATCATCACAATACATCAAAGTCTTTATGAAGTTTTTTCTGTCTCCGTCAAGAGTCGTTTATATTT
>NW_027123740.1:125489-125633 GCF_001457755.1 Trypanosoma equiperdum | reverse complement strand
CTGTTCCATTTTTTTTTTTTAAGGCCTCTACTGCTATTTTTTTTTTTTACAAGTTTCTCTGCATCCTTTTTTTCTATTTCTTTTGTTGCTGCATGGTTACTTGCTAAATTTGTTGCATTGTCGTTAACCACGTCTCCTTTTTTT
>NW_027123740.1:124873-125479 GCF_001457755.1 Trypanosoma equiperdum | reverse complement strand
GCGCTGTGTATAAATAACAGATAATATTTGCCGTGCGAGAATCATCACAATACCTCAAAGTTTTTATGAAGTTTTTTTTGTCTCCGTCAAGAGTCGTTTATATTTATTCGTGATTATACTGTTCCATTTTATTTTTTTTTTTAAAGGCCTCTACTGCTATTATTATTTTTTTTTTACAAGTTTCTGTGCATCTTTTTTTTTCTATTTCTTTTGTTGCTGCATGGTTACTTGCTAAATTTGTTGCATCGTCGTTGACCACGTCTCCTTTTTTTTCCCCTTTTGCTTGAACAAACTGTCTTTATGTGTATTTTATTTTTGATACGAAGTACTTATGTCTCTTTTGTTTTATTTTTGTTTTCTCACTGATGCGTTCTTTTCATTTATTTTCCCCTGCTTTCATTTCGTCATGTACTTCCAATATTTTCTTATTTTCCCCCTCTTGCCACACATAAATTCATATTTCCCTTGCATTGCGAATTGGTCTGCTAATATCTTTCACTACTGCAAGTTGTTAACATATTCCACAAAAACATCTTTTTTTTCCCCTCCTTTTCTTTCATTTTCACTTTGTTGTTTTTTTTTTACTTTTCATGCTTTAAAGCATTC
>NW_027123740.1:96993-124863 GCF_001457755.1 Trypanosoma equiperdum | reverse complement strand
ACTTCCAATATTTTCTTATTTTCCCCCTCTTGTCACACATAAATTCACATTTCTCTTGCATTGAGAATCGGTCTGCTAATATCTTTCACTACTGCAAGTTGTTAACATATTCCACAAAAACATCTTTTTTTCCCTCCTTTTCTTTCATTTTCACTTTGTTTTTTTTTTCTTTTCATGCTTTAAAGCATTTAAGTAGGTGCAAACCAAAAAGGATTTAGAAAGACAACCCTCAAAAGGCTTGTTTTTTTTCTTTTTCCCTCTTTATAATATTTTTCATATTTTTCACCCACTACTCACACGAGTCTGTGGGTTCTTGAGTAACTCTGCTTGATCACGCGACCTGTTGTGGTTTCAACTTGTACGCGTGCGTTGTGAAGTTCCTATTTTGCTCTCTTTCGCCTTCTAATTTTTTAAACTTCACTTCCTTTGTTTTCTTTTTTGTTTGGTTTCTTCTACCCACTTTTTTGTCGTTTTTGGTAGTTTTTTTATTTTGTTTTCCTTTTGCGACCGGTTGTTGTGTATTATCTCTACCACTTTATAAATACATACACAGGCACAAACGCATATCAAAACTACCAACAAATACCGAAGCGGAGGAAGAGAAACGAAATACGCACCGACAGTGTCGTTTTAATTCTTTTCATTTTTTTAAATTTTGTTTTGTCCTTTCTCACATTTGTGTACCAAAAACTGTGGTTTCATGAACGTGCGTGTTGCTACAGCAGTTCGTATCCTACCAGGAACTGCAATAGCAGACAAGCAATTCATTCTTTCTTCGGTCCACAAAGCCGTTGATGGGCAAACTGTTGTAGTGGACAGTTGTGGCGATGGGTCGCGGCCGATGATTGTACGGGTTGATGAGGTTTATGATGAAGAGGATAATCAAAGCTACTTTTATGAGCAATCCGTTAGGGATTTGGTGTGTTGTGCATTTGATGGGAGTTATTGCACGGTATTGGCGTATGGCGCTGCGGGGAGTGGTAAGACGTATAGTGTGCTTGGACCCAAAGCACAGGAAAATATAATGGAAGAGGCAGGGATTTTCCTACGTGTATTTGAGGATTTATTTAGGTATCAGGAGAAAATGTCCAAGCGAAGGCACATCATGTTTTTCGTAGCAGCACTTGAGCTGGTTGGCGAGCAGGTGTTGGACTTGCTAAAGAGGCGAAGTAAGATTCCTGTGAGTGATGTGTCAAGTGATTATCTTTTGCACAACCTCCGCCACGCTGAAGTCACCTCGATGACCGAGGCCACGAATGTCTTCAATTTGATAAACGATATGCGCCAAGATTTGCCCACCGATGGAATTACACGTGGATCACGCTCTAGCGCTCTTATATTTATTGATATTGTTCAAGTTGCTCACAAACACTTCCCCGACCGTCCTACGCGGGAGAAATTAGTGGAAGTGGGCGGATTCTCTGTTGAACCTAGTGTGCGAGGCATCCTGCATTCGCGTGTGTTATTGGTAGATTTAGTGGGTAGCAACATCGGAAGAACCTCAGGTATTGGAGGAGAGGAAGTAATAGAGAATCTGGGAATGGCTAAATCTTTGCAAACATTGGGTATGTGTGTGCGCTCCTTGTATGTTGGGGACTCGCATATTCCCTTTTGTGATGCCAAACTAACTGAGTTGCTGAAACCCTCGCTTGCTGAAAGTACGTCGCGCGTACTTGTGGTGGCCCATGTTTCTCCGCTTGCTAAGGATGGTGACGAAACGAGAGAAACATTGTGCTTTTGTGATCGGATAAAGGAGTTCAAAGCTGATAAATCCTACAATGTTCCGTCCGCAGGGTTTGGGGAATATGAAACTCAGCCAGTTACTCAGCACAGGGAACTTCTTGCTGATGTGAGAATTGCGGCTGCTGTTGCCTACTATACACCTCAACGCCCTTATTTTACGTCGATGCTAAAAGGTGTGAGCGTGAAAGAGGCACGCGATGCCGCAATCGTTTCTTTGAAAAACGAATTGGATGGCCTGGAAATGAGAAAGGAAACGGAGTACATCAGTAAAGCAAAGGAAAAAATAATGAAGGACCGAGATAAAAGGGTACGTGGTTTCGCATCCAGGATGAATCAAATGATAGAGGAATACGAGGTAATTTCCCAGAAGGTCAAAGAAGAGAAGAAAGTTAGCAAGCACCTTACAAGGGAGTATGAAGCTAAGAGTGAGGAAGCCATAACGGAGGCCAAGAAGGCAAAAAAAAGTCGTTTGAAAGCCCAGGAGAAGGTGGAGAACCTTCGGGAGCAGCTTGGTTTGCCGAAGGTTGATTCGAGTTTGCCTAATCAGGAGAGTTCCCAATCACATAAGTACGATGATGACAAAATGTTTTGTGGTGGGTCGACGGAAGAACTTTCAAATGAGGAAAGGGAAAGGGAAACACTACTTGACAATCTTGTGAATGACTTTCAAACGGCAGCCAAGGACCTCAACGATGTCCACGCGACGTACGCGAAGCGCCTCACCGCCACTCAAAGGCAGAGAGCGCAAGTGCGACGTATAAAAATGCTTTGCTCAGGAATTATATTGGATAGCACCCTAGTGGAGGATATTATTGATTTCATTATCGATCGAGCTGTTGATATCTCCCACAAGGTAATTAAACCATCGCAGCCGTATTCTTGGAAAAATATTGAAGGCCTTAGCACTGTTTTGAGAGGTGGTAACAGACTTTATCCACCGTTGTTCAATTCTATTCCAGATGCTACAAAAGTGGATAGTACAGGAGTATTTCATAGATGTACTTTTCTCAGCTCTGACGAAAGCGATGAGGAGAACTCTCACTATCCAGATGAAACGCGGCGGCCAGTTGAGATGGACAATGATTTGTACGAACATTATTTGGCGATGGGTAATACGCAAAAGAAGGTGAAGGAGGACGGTAGTGCGGGTTCAGAAAAGAAGTCAGCAGCAAAATGGGGAGGGGAGATTTCAGAGACTGCACGAGACGAAGCGAGAAAGCCCGCGAAGGAGAATGCTGAAGATGGGGGTGTTGAGGGAAGTCCGATAGGGTTAAATGCATCAGCAACGGAATCGCTACATCTCGATGGCGACAACGATGGGGAATTTAATCAATCTGATAACAATGTCGAAGAGAGTGAGGAGCCTTTGACGGAATCGGAGAAACAGCGAATGCGGACACGTAGGGACCAGCAATACCTTATGCGTGTGTATGACTCACCTACCTTGGTCGACGATCTCATAAAATTCTTGCGCGGTGGAACGGTAATGCTGAAGCACGGACGCATAGGAAAACCTCATCGTCGCCTGTTCTGGGTATCTATAGATAGGGAGAAGCGAAAGCTTCTATGGGCAGATCCCGATGCAACCGCAAGTCGCTCTAGCTCGTATGTTGACCTTGACAACGTGAGTTACATTCAAATAGGCTGTTTCAGTAAAGTTTTCAAACGGCACTGCTCGACATCGACGGATCCAAGTTTTTACCGTAGTTTTACGGTTGGTTTGAAAGATGGTAGTCGTACGGTTGATATTGTTGCCGACACATTAGCGGATTTTGAGGCTTGGGTGCTTGGCCTGTCTAACTTGGTGAGGGTAGATCCATCGTGGGGCGGGAAGTTGGATGTCTCAGTGGAGGTAAACTACGACCGTCTTAACTGCTTTGAGGTGAGTCTTTGCGAAACAAATTACATATTTCCTACGCAATACCTCATGTTAAAACGACGTGTGACGCAGATTGCGGCCCACACCCTCGAGGTTCTTCAGCAATGTGGAAATGATGTTGCAAAGGCCCAGGAAATTTTGAATGGTATTCATCCCCCAGGAATCAATGACAAGGGTGCTGTGTACCTTACAAAGGGTGAGTTACGCTTTGTTGGTCGCAACGAAATAGACATCATTCGTATCACCAAAATATGGATGTTGTTTCAACAAATGAATCTTGTGTACGATGACAACTTCGTGCCGGCGACGACATTCGGTATCACTCGGCGGAGTTAGTATTCTCTTTTTTCTCCATCATTTATGTCTTCACCTTACACTTCGTTGCTGTTTTGTGTCTTTGACAAACTTATATTATCACCATTATTTTTTCGTTTCTTACTTTTGTTTTGTTTTGCTTTAATTTTTTCCCCCTTTCTTTTCCCTGTACATGTGGTATGCATACGTAACTTTCCTTTGCTTGATGGAGGATTGACGTATGGCAAACCGATACGTGGAGGATGATTAAGAAAAGATATGGGAAGTGTGAGGTTTAATGGAAGTGCCCTCACGTGGCGGTGGTGAGGGTGGTTGTCGAACTTTTGGATCGTAATTCCCAACGTGAGGAGGAAGCGCAAAGCAATGGAAGGATTGAAAAAAAAATAAAAAAAGAAAGGATATAAAGGAAATAAAGAAAATAAAAGATGAAGATTATATGTGAACATCTGCGAAGGAAAGAAAGCAAGTGAAAAAGAAAAGAAAAGAGACGAAAGGAATTTTTCAACTAGTTGAGCATATGGTGTTTTGTTTTTCTTACTAAAACAAGTAAATGCATATACATACACGTATTTTGTTTGTATATATAAATATATATTTTCACCAACCTTGGTGGGTTTGCGTGGCGAACGCTACGGAAACTGAACATATGGACTTCTGAGTTTCTATATGCTGTCTTCTCTTTGCTTCCTTGCGATTACACTTTTATGTATTTGTGCATTCGCTTCCACCTTTTTTATGTGCTTAACCTCATATATGAAAAATACACTGGAGTGTTTAAACACACACACACACACACACATATATATATATATATATATATCACTATCTATCTCTCAAGCAGGAAGGAAAGGATGCAGTGATAACTCCAAAAAGGTATAGGAGGAATAACGGTTTGGATGAGCGGCAGCACAACCGTAATAAACGATAAAAACGTGTGTTTAACAGGAGGGAAACCATGAGCACACATTTATGTGATTACATTGTGCAGTGGTAAGTTTCTGCAATGATTGAAGTTAGAACACGGTAAATTCTTTCGTGTGCTGTTGTTGTTCCTTGCCTCAGTTTTGCGGTTGCGGGTGCTACTATTTAGGATACAATTGAAAGAGAGTGTGTACTGTAAGTGGCGCCTCCTTTATAGTCGATACAACGTTAGACTGAAGGAATTCACATGCTCCCCTTTGTTTGACTGTCATTGAGCTCTTCAGTTTCTGTCCGCCTTGTTAGTGTGCCTTTTCATTATGTGATCTCCTCTTTCTCTTACTGATTTCATGAAGAATAACCTTCACAGCGGCTGGAAATTGCAAGGTTTACAAACTGCAACTTAACTATTAAGGTGACGACCAACAGAAAGGGCTTAATCGAGGAAGGCTATTCTTCAAGCAAACAACAACTGGCTGTAGCAATAATGAGAGGGCCTGTTACTATATTACTACAGATTTTATTGATTGTTGTAATTATATTTTCTTCACTACCTGTGGATGCATGGGCGGCGTTTGGGCACATGGTTGTTGCTGAAATTGCTAAACGTAATTTAGATGCAGACGTGCTGGAGAAGGTGAAGCAGTACACGCAACATCTCTCTGAGAGCGGTCCGTTCCCCAAAATCCCTGATTTTGTCCAAAGCGCGTGTTGGCCCGATGACCTGAAAAGCTATGACCTAGGGGTCATGAACGGTTGGCATTATACAGCAAATGTATACAATCGTGATGGTTTCGAGTTGAAAGAGCCACTGCAACAAAAATCTAACATAGTAAGTGTAATAGACAGTCTCTCCGCGACATTAAGCTATCATGAAACCCCTTTGTACGTACGCTCCTTTGCGCTTGCCCACCTCATCCATCATTACGGTGACATTCATCAACCCTTGCACACCACTTCGCAAGTATCTTCTGAATACAAAACAGGAGACCTTGGAGGTAACTTAGTGCATGTGCGGGTGAGGAACACCACTACAAAACTGCATTCATTCTGGGATGATATTTGCCGTCCTAGTATTTCCATGAAGCGCCCTCTGGAGGAAAAGCACTACGCAAAGGTAAGGAGTTTTGCCGACCGTTTAGTGGAGACGTACGATGTCTTCTGGGAGCACAGGAGGCAAACTAACGCAACTATTATGTCCATGGAAGGTTTTGAACTCGCAAAGGAGATTGCTTATGCTGGTGTTGTTAATGGCAGTCAATTGAGCGCCCAATACGTGGATAGATGCGTGGAAACTGCAGAGAAGCGTATGACTCTAGCAGGTTACCGATTGGCGACTCATTTGAACAACATACTCGGTAGCAAACCAGCAGCTCCCGCTGTTCCACCGGCTGAGGGTGGTGTGTGTAGTACGGCGACGTATGGAGCAATTTTGATACTAGGAGTTCTATTTTGTTTTCATTTTTAATTTATCTCTGACTATTAGATTGTTACTTATTTACTTGTTCCTCTTTCTTCCCCTCTCGTTATGGGCGCTAAAATCTTTTTGTTACTTAACGAAAATCCTGTGGAAGGCTTCGTTCAATTATAATGAATTCACGATTTCTTTATGTGGATCTAAAGGTCGTTGTTATTCCCATTTGTTTTTAGCGGGCATTTATCTATAACGCGTATGTGCACAGTTATTTGTTGTATTTCACGTTTTGTCCCGTCGTTCTCATGGTCGGATGCCTTTCGCGCTATGACGGATCCCATATTCCACAAGGTAGAAACGACACTGGGTTGCCTAGTGGTGGTGCCGCAACTGAGAGGGTGATTGGCGCAACGGTATTAAACAGAGGTAAAAACTGCCTTTTTTGTGTGTATTGCGGATTGTAACGTAATTCTCAGGTGATATTTTTTTGAGAAAATGAGAACGGGGATGCAGCAACGTTTGTGGAATATTTGTGTGCTTGGTTGTACCTTTCGTTCCCTCTCAGATGTACACTTATCTCGGCATGAAACTTGTTATTACTTTTTCTCTTTTTTCATATACCCTGCAATATCCCCCGCAAAATGATTTACCTCTCCGACATATTGACACTTTTTTGTGTGTTACAATTGGTGTATCGGTTTTTAAACCCGCAATGTTGGCTATATTTTGTTCGTTCCGTTTAATACATATATATATATTGGTATATGGATACCTCTTAAGCGTATGTTTAACCATACTATTACCCTCTTGTTTTTAACTTGTTATAAATATATTTTTAATGTTTTTTTTTTAAAATGAAAGTGAGGTAGCGTTAGCAAATCACACGACTAGGCTGCGTGGGATCGTTATACATCGCCACATTTAGTGCTTCTGCTCGTTAGACGCTGTGAGATTTATATATTTTTCGGTCGTGTTTCCACCTGTTGTCACTGTTTCATCAGTTTATTCCTTTTTGCACCTTCTCTCTCCCTTCCCGTATCTTCTTATCTTTATTTGGGAGATATCGAGTAACACATTACATGGAAGGGGAACTTGCCTTCGTGAAGAGTGAACATGTGCTGGACAATATAACAGGTAAAGAGTTGAATGCTTTCAAATTGCAGGAGCACTCTGGTGACAAAGTTTATGTCCCACCAAATTCTAATGGTAATTTTGATCTTAAGGTGGGCCAACAGTACACAAATATCGGAAAAGACACATCCGAGTCACAAAAAACTGAAGGGGGGAAGACGGTTCTCCTCCACAGCCCGACCTCACTGACACCCACCAAAAAACTTTCGTCTGTTGGCGACATTGCCGTTAGCGCGGCGAGTGTGCTCGATGTTGACGGGAAGGATCTGTTTTTGAGCCCAAAAGAGGCAAAAAACGTTATTGATGACGCTGAAGGAAGTGTCATTTTCTCACAGAAGGGGCACGATACCCCCTCCATTTGTGGTGCCGCTGAAGGTGTTCGATTGCAAGACGGTGCCAGGGACATGTTGTTCTTTTCTCCACTTCTTCAGCCGCTGGAAGCCGGTGGGAAGAATTTTCAAGATCCCGTTCATGAGTATGTTCACCTTCCCAACGTCGCAATTCGCATTATAGATACAGTTGAGTTTCAACGCCTCCGCACGGTGAAGCAGCTTGGTACCGTATGCTTCCTCTATCCTGCCGCTACGCACACGCGATTCGAGCATTCCATAGGGGTTGCGCATCTCGCATCAGAGATGCTTAAACACATTGCATCATGTCAACCTGAGCTTGGAATAACCAGAGCAGATGTTTTAAGTGTTGTTATTGCTGGTCTCTGCCACGACCTCGGACACGGACCCTTTAGCCACTCCTTTGAAGTTGCTGTTAATCGCATTCGCTCGAAAACTGGTGCTCGAAAACTGTGGCGACATGAGCATATGTCGGTTTTACTGTTGCGCCGCATTTTAAAGAAGATAGAGATTAGAAAATACGGTTTGAATGAAGACGATGTGAGATTTATTGAGCTATGTATTACTGGTCTTCACCCTTCGAAGCGCTGGCCGGAGAACATTGGCAGACCGGAGAAAAAAAGATTCCTGCTGGAGATTGTCTCAAATAAACGCAACGGCATGGATGTGGACAAACTTGATTACTTTCACCGTGACTCGATTGCTTGCTATGGTCGGGCAGCCGTTGATGTGCAAATTCGTCGACTGCTGAAGTCGTGCAAGGTACTTTGTTGTGAGGAGCAGCACCAAATATGTTTTGAGGAAAAGATGGCCCTTAGTCTCGGGGATATATTTAGTGTACGGGCAAAATTGCACAAACACGCATACCAGCACCGCGTAACCCTGGCCATTGAGCAAATGATGATCGATGCACTGTACGAGGCTGAGCCTTTCTTCCTCGTACCTGGAAAAAATGGCAGAAAGCTACGCTTGTCTGAGTGTGTGGATGATGAAGAAGCATTTTGCAAACTTGGTGACTGGATTTTGGAGGGCATTACTGTCTCCGACGATCCTCGACTAGCGAAGTCTCAGTCACTTATCCGGAGGATAATGGAACGCGATTTGTACTCGGTTGTGGGAATCAAAACGTTCATCTCATACAATGTTGAGCTAGGTGAAGATGACATCAGAAATTATATGATTCAACATTGTAAGATGCTGGGTAGGTACAGCGAAAAGCTCGATTCCAACCTATTGGTTAACTTCATCAACATTACTTATGACAAAACAGACAAGTCAGGTATCCCCAATGACCCTATTGCTCATATGGCGTTTTACAGCCCGAAGAATGTAGGCGCTGGTGCCTTCCGGCTTCCAAAGGAGCGCAAAAGTCATATTTTCTCCCCAATATCATACGGTGAGAAGTCAGTTATTGTTTTCGTAAAAGAAAAGGTTTTTGTCGACGTTATTCGTGACGCCTTCGGCGTATGGGTCAGTGCGCACGCAAATCTACTGGTCGTTGCTGTTCCAGCGCACAATGGGAGGACAGAAGAGAGCCCTACAGGTTCTGCACAATCCTCGCGCTCTCAGTGTCTTAGTGGTCGAGCAGACAACCAAGACAGCAGCAGTAATAACAATGACACCGTTACCATATTGACTGCCCCCAGAGCGTATGTTGAGGGGTTTACGGGATTTTCAAGTTCCCAAACGAATGGAATCCCTTCGTACTGTCAGAGCGAGTCAGAGTCTACTCAAGCCAGTCAGTGCAGCGCAAGCGGTTTAAAATTGTCAGAAGGAAATTTAGCGGGAAATAAACGCAGCCGCTAAACTACGTGAAGAAACATTAGCAAAAGCAAAAAGATTGTGATTGGAAGCAAAGTGGTATGGAGGGGGGTAATGTTTCATAACGACTGCCTTTATGTGTATATATATATATATATCTAAAGATATACAAGTGTCCCTATCTTTATTTTTTTATTGACTGTGCGTTGCTTTCCCTTTTCTTTGACTTCTGTCTCAATTCGTTAGAATTTCGTTTACGGCAGTGTTTGATATCCGATCTTCTTATATAATTTTTTGAAAAATTTTTATCGTTATAGCAAAATTTGTGCGCATGTACGTTGTAGCAACGTTTTTTTCCCTCTTCCTTGTCTTGCTTGTGGTAGCAGTAACTGAACAGAAACTGAGAAAACGAAATTATATAGAGAAATGAACAGATAGACAAAAACGACCGTTAAAACAGAGAAAAAGAAAGGGAGTCAAGGAAATACGGAGCGCATGGTGTCAGGCACAAATAGCGAAAGTATTGAAGGAGATAGAGAAATCATAGAAACGTAAGAGACACGGTAAAAACATTTTTACCTTGTGCCTCACATGCCATACATTTGTTTCTTTTTAGGTCGCACAAAGTGCGGTCGTACCTCTGTTTAGAAACACTTGGACGATAGAAAAAAGAAAGCAGAAGGAATATTTTGCCTGAGTATACCTCTGTTTTTTTTTTTTCTTACTCTAATATGACTTAAGTTCAATATACCCATTTTTGAAACTTTTTCTCTTTCGTTTACTTTTTTCTTTTTATTATGAAGTGGGAGGTTTTGAAAATCACTTAGTTAGCTACAACAAGTTGCTTCGTTTTATGATGTTGTGCACATGGTCTCGCCACCAGCTTTATTTCACGTGATATATGAGAATGACGAACTTGTAGTTGTCAACAAGCCAAATGATGTGCCAATGGACGGTGTAGGTTGTGAATTAACGGTGGAACGGTGGGCACTGGCATATCGATCAAGGCGAAATGATGGCGACAAAGTGGACAGTGAACGCTTCAATGAGGAAGTTATGAAGGATGCCTCCCAACTCCCCGATTTTGTTACAGAGAAACCAAAGGGTAAGAAAAAAATGGTTAAATTCGTTCATCAGTTGGACTACGCTACAAGTGGTGTCCTCTGCATTGCGTTCTCGAAAGAAATGGCCGCCCGACTTGCTCATTGCTTTGAGATGAGGACGGCAAAGAAAGCGTACGTTGCAGTTCTCCACGGTAGTGTTTCACCCTTATCAAGTACAATTCCCAATTCAACATCATTTCTTTCGAGAAATGCGACTCAAGGTGGTTTTCGCTTAATTTCAATTAAAGAAGTGTCGAGTTGTCAATTCATTTTGGACTGTGTGCGGATTGCCACCGGTCAAACCGAGCCAAATAACGTCGTATCGGAAGAGAAGATTATTGAAATTAATCTCCCAGTCGGTTACGATGATGACGACCCTGATAGGTTCCGCATGGCTGTGAATGGACGTGACGCAAAGGAGAGCTTAACATACATGTATGTCCTTCAAAATGGGTATCTGCCTTGCCCGTCTAAAAACTGTCAAGTTTCTGTAACAAAAGTTATTCTCATACCGCAGACGGGCCGGAGGCACCAACTCCGCCTTCATTGTAATGCACTTGGGTTCCCGATAGTCGGTGACGTAACATACGGCATATCTTCATTTCCTTCCACTGTACTACACCAGAATGAGGCATTAATGGAGGGAAGGAACACGAAAGATGTTGAAGTACCGATAAGAGCAAGTGATTGGTCTCGCATGATGCTTCACGCTTGGCGTCTCTCTTTTCCTTTGAATGTAGAGCCGATTGGTGACGGGAGACAGAGGAGTTTACTGAAGAGGCAACGCCGACGTGAGACACTTGGATTGGATGATGCACACAGTAGTTGGGAAGACGCTGTATGGACGCACTTCCAAACGGAAGACCCTTTTGCGTTAATAATAGAAGACAAACCCTAGTGATTGAACTAATATTTTGCCTTTTTTTTCTTCGTGCGTATTTTCGTTTTGTGGTTGTTGGCATTGTTCTCTCTACATTCCCTTTCAGTAGTTTCTGTCTCACCACTATACTTTCTTCATCGTTCAAATACTCAAAGACGAATAAAAAGAGAAAACTAATGCTGAGTTCTCCTAACTACCATTTTTTCTCTTTTTTGCATTATTATTCTTTCTTTTTTGTAAAAAAAAATATATAAAATGGATGCGTGTGTATAAGAATATATATATTTGAGAAGTGATTTGTAGTATGCTGCATGAAATTTACGCTCCACGGGATGTCGCAAGTATAGCTTGGAGCCGGCGGAAGCTAAGTGATTTTCAAAAACTAGTAAATAAAATACGAGAGGGGTTTGTGCCACCAGGTCCAATACTACTTTACGGACCATCAGGTTGTGGTAAACTTTCGTCTGTGTTAGCCATTTTTCAGCAGCCACAGCCGCAAACTCCTGGGGGTGGTGGCTCCTCTTCGCGTTGCTCTTTTTCACGTGCTCGAGTGTTGCATTCATGTGACGCTTCACCATGGGAATATCACCAATTTCTGATGGGTGTTCTGTCTGAGCACGGTGGCGCTAACAATAACGTAGTGGTCGATTCAGATAAGTCGGTTACTGCTAAAGCTCTTCAACGGGGTGAAGGTTCGGACGGCTTTTGTGCGGCGGTACCACATGTGGTAAAGTTCTACGGAGAAGCACCAACTTCACTTTTGCATTCGGTAACGCTTCGTTTTCTTAATTACTACAACGCATACAGACACGAAACTTCCCTATGTGGTAACTCCGTCGGCGCAGTGAAAGATGGGAACTTGCTCACTTTACGTCGACATATATTGGTTTTAATATTCACCACCCATGACACACACAATGAAAAGGTGGCACTGGGGAAATTGCTGCCTTCAAGTATTCTTAATCACCCTTGTTTGCACATGTTCTATTGTCCACCTGTGACGGAGCGAAGTTTAATTACTTGCATTAAACGGGTATTCAATACGGAGCAACTTCAGAGACGGAAACAAGGGGAAACCCCTCCTCCTCCTCTAAATGATGAGGAAATTAAATTATTGGCCGAGCAATGTCATGGCGACATCCGCCACGCTCTGCTTCAAACTCAATGGCTTTTGTTGAACACAAATGATCATATAGCGGGTGAAGAGCAGAAGGTACAGAAGGCACCGCAGAAGCGGCGGAGGTCACCACGTGTTGGTGCTCAGGCATTGAGGAGTATGGAAGATCTCCTGGCTGATGATTTTGAAGAAAGCAATACGTCTGGAAGCATGGTAAAACCGCCCAGCACAGCTAAAGGAGACAATATGAATGGTGATAATGAGAACTCGAATAGCTCAAAGTCATTGTCGCAAGAAAATGAAGGTCTTTCAGTATCTAGAGATGATTATCTTGATGTCTCCCATGCTGCAGCACGCGTACTCACACAAAAGTACACAATGGAGTCAGTGGTGCAGCTACTCAACGTGGAACCAGACAAATTACTCGGGTATCTCACAAACAACATGCTCCCTTACTTCCTTCCTGAACATATGGAGCCATGCGCACTAACCGCTGCCGCCGCGAGTTATTCCGATGCTCTACGTGTCTCAGCTGTTAATTATAGGTTTATTCGCAGCAACCATGGACTATTCACCACTTCGCTCACTGGTGACAATGAAAACGAAGGAACAGGACCTACAGATATCAGATTGATATCCCTTCTACTCTTCGGCAAAGCTTATACTGTCTACCACAAAAATGTTTACGTTCCAAGTGTGTTTGGTGGGAAGCGGGCGCCCCCTCATCTCGCCTTTGCGTATCCACGGTTGAGGGAGTTGCAATTTGCTCGTGGTCGATATAAATTTCGTAACGATGAATTGGAAATGAATGAACATGACTCTGAGCGAGATGGGGAGAAAAAGTTTGCCCTATTTTCGAGTGAGGAGGAATGGCGTCGTGACTTTTTGCACCGCTTAGAGTTGCAGTTGTCTAATGGCGAAAATCAGATAGGACCTGTGGTTGATGTATTAAGGGAGACGCTTCCGCCACTTCTTGATAGGTGCAACTCACTGGATTCGCTTATTCTTGAGTATGCACCATATGCGAGGCGGATTGTGCTCAATCACTCATCGTCCCCCTCGGAATCACCTATCCGTACTTGTAACGCAAATGTCAGCAGCCCTTCGAGATGCATTGGTGGTACTACGCCACCTCCGGAATTGAAGAGCGCAGGGGCGCTTTCACGTCCAAAGCGGACGTTATTTATGGTTGGACAGAAAACTACGACAGTAGGCCATGAACAGCCCAAACGCCGGTGCTCGAACCTGAGATATCGTGCATTGTGTGTCGGACTCCAAAAAACGCCGCCAATCAGGGAAGAGTTTTTTTACTTACCCACCGAAGAAGAGGAATGTGATGATGATGCACCAGAGTGTTTTTCAGGGCAGACTACTGTGCGACCCAGCGGTGGTTCTTCATGGTTGCCCGAAGGAGAGGTAATTGAGGAGTTTAGCGATTAAAATTTGTATCCGGGTTTGGGGTTCTATCGGCATTTGCAGCAGCGAATGGCACACGTATGTGTTACGTCCAATTTTTGTCTATTGTATTTGTGCAAGTGTGTTGTGAACGCACTGACATGGCCGATTCACTACCGAGTGCCTTTTGTTTCTGACATCGAGTTTTTGTAATTGTGCGGAGTTGAATTATGAATGACGCCCTACTTCGGTTGTTTTTCATATCGTTTGAGTGTCACACCTACGTTGCGCGCTAACTTGTTCATTACATCATCATTTTTTTTATACGTCTGGCACAGTGTACATGTCCACTTAACTTTTGGTCCACATTATGATGCATGTCTCAACACTTTTTTTTATACCTTTGCGTTCTCAACGTACTCATTTCTCCCTATTTTTCATCCCCCCCCCGCAGAGTTCCGGCTTCGCAGGACACTACACTGGACGCAACTGCGATTCATATCTTAGGTGTGTTCCTGAAAGTGTACCAACCGGAGAGTCCCTTTCGTTAACTAACTGAACACCTCCTCCCTTTTCCGAGGGTTGTAGAAGTTGGAAACTTCCGCTGCACAAGGGTTTCGACGATGGACACTTACGCAGCGTTGCTAAGTTTCAACTTTATGGCCTCGTGGCGGACGGGCAACACAGTGATCGATACAATGATCGCGATCATTATTCCGTTCTTGACGGAGAAATTTTCTCGTTTTCTTACTGTTGACTGGCCGAACTTTATCAGGTGGGTTATTCATTTCTTCAGTGCAGGTCGTGAGGAGGCGCGGATTCAACACGGCCTGACTGATGAATATATGCACGCAGTAGATCTGACTGAGGGTGCTGTTTTACAGGAAGCTGTGGAGCAGTACGTTAGCGAACAGTTGAAGCCAGTGTATAAGAAAGGAGAATTTCTGTTTACCTATGTTGGGGTTCGTGACACGGCAAGTCGGTCAGATAATTTGGCCAAAGTACTACGCCAAGACTTCAAACTTATCTCCCGTCCCTTGAAGGAAAAAACAGATCTTGGTAACGGTATAACGTTAGAAATACGGGAGGGTGAAGATGTTGCAAGCGACGACAGAGGGGATGGAACATCGAATGATAGACATAAAGGCCTTTCCGGTGAAGTAAGTGAGGGAACCGTATCACGCAAAGCAATTATGCGAGAACTTGTCCTAACAGCTGATGGGAAGTTAGGAAACGGGAAAGACAAAGTTATGGAACTTGTGCACAACGCCTACGATCTGTACGTTAAAAGGAGGGACGACACAGTTAATACTCAACGCTACCTCTACCAAGTTGTTCAGAGTGGAGACGAGAAATCGGCCTCCCAGCCAGGGTTAATGAGGGTTAAGCGATATCCCTTGTATGATGTGAAATCGTTCAAGTCACTGTTCTTCCCCAATAAGCAAAAACTCATTGACCTTGTTGATCAATTTGAATGTAAAACCGGTAAATTCGCGGTACCGGGATTTCCTCACAAATTAACACTTCTTCTGCATGGTCCACCTGGAACCGGCAAAACAAGCCTCGTAAAAGCGATTGCTCAGCACACCGGACGGCATATTATGGCTGTTCCCTTATCACAAGTGCGAACGAATCAGGAACTTATCGCCTACATGAATGATCAGCAGTTCGAAATTGTCAACAGTCGAGGGAGTGTTACAAAGATATCTCTTCGCGCAGAGAGGGTCATCTATTTATTGGAAGATGCTGATGCCACTTCCGATATCATATTAGCAGCGAAGAAAAATGACAATGCAGCCACTAGGGCGCTGAGCGACGCTGTCAAACCATTTAAGAATATCGATTCTATTAGTATTAAAGGAGTGTTGGATGCCTTCGGTGGCATACTTTCCGCACCGAGGAGAATCATTATAATGACGACGAATCATATTGATCGACTTCATAGCTCACTAGTAAGACCGGGGTTTGTTACCATGCAACTATACCTGGGAGAGTTCACGGAAGAATATGCTTTGCAAATGGCAAGACATTATTATGGTTGTGACCCCACAAGTGAAGAGCAGCTGCAATGTCTTGAGCGCGTTTTGCGCGAAGCGGGTGAGAAGGGAATTCGTTTTAGTCCTTCAGAGATGGAGCAACTCTGTGCCGAGTACGATACCCTTCAAGAGCTCGTGGAGGCATGCGCAAAAGGAAGTAGGCGATCTGTCTTCTAGTAATCTCTCTTTTTGTTTTACTTGACCTTTGAAAGCGTCATGTGTGAAAGAAAAAGAAAAAAAAAGAGCAGCGAGTGGGAGGAAAGAGAGTGCGTAGATGCACCAATTTTGTTCCGATTGTGCACTGGTGGTGCTGTGGTTATTTTTGATTTGTCTTTTTCGGCGTTGGGGGTAGGGAAATACCGCCAACTTTCCGCATTTCTGAGTTGTAGAGGAAGTAACTTGCAACTTTTCGCTTTATTTATCAACTGTGATGGGGAGTAATATTATATTTTATTTTACGTGAGCTTTTACAGTTGCAGGCTTTCGGGAAATCCGCTCGCTTTCCCCCCCCCCCTTCATCTGTATTCGTTGCTGTTTTGGAAACCTCCACAAACACTGTGCACAATCTTAAGGAACATACCTCTGCATAGGTGTAGGTAATTCAGCACATCGCCACAACCACCGTTTGTTTGTTCATTTTTACCTGTTTTGCCGTATATTTAAAGGTCCTTACCACAAAGAAAGGAAATCATTAAGTGTGATCAGTACTGGTGATCGGGTTTCATGGAAAAAGAAAAAAAAACAGTGAATATTCTACTGCTAGTTACGGGCAGCATTGCAGCCGTAAAGGTGGGTTTACTTTTGGACCAACTTGTTGATGAGGCGTGCAGTGTTCGCATTGCTGCAACCAAATCTGCTTTTCACTTCATCACACGGGCTCAGCACTCCAGAAAGGGTATACAACTTAATCGGATTCTGACGGATGAGGATGAATGGAAGGAGTGGCAGGGGATGAATGATGCAGTGATGCATATTGAGCTTCGTAGATGGGCAGACATTGTCGTCATAGCCCCTCTTGACGCTAATACATTAGCGAAATTGGCTGTTGGTATGTGTGATAATCTCGTTACATGTGTTATGCGAGCGTGGGAGGTACGCAAGAAACCTGTGGTGTTGTGTCCAGCTATGAATACCGCCATGTGGACGCATCCTGTCACCGCTCAACAGTTGCGTACGTTATGTGATTGGTACGGTGGTGATCCCTCTCAGTTACATATTGACGTCGAAGAAGCTAATGAGGAGGGGTTTAAAGCAGTGCTACCCAACACCTTAGAAACCTCTCTGTTCCAAATCGTTGGCCCGGTGAAGAAGCGACTGGCGTGTGGTGACGTTGGTATTGGTGGAATGGCTCCTGTGGAAGAAGTGGCACGGGCAATAAAACACACAGCAAGCCTCATTAGAGCTGCGCGCGCCACACCAGCAACCACTCTCGAAAATGAAACGAATAAGAACGGTAAGGGCGCGGATGAACCGCAATAAAAATAATGGTATAGGACCGAGGAAAGTAAGGTGGTCGGCACAACAACTCATGCGCAGTCACAGAAGCGCTATTAATTCCATGAAACGTTGATTAAATTTTTTTTTTTCGCTGCCATTGTTCTTGTTTATTTTTATGTTGAAGTATATGATGGTGCAGCGAATACGTCTTTTAAATCTATCGCACGCTATCCACATCACTTCTACATTTCCTTTTTTGTTTGCTGTGTGCATTTGTGTTTGTTATTTTTACTAGTGAAACCCGCAGGTGGTCGCGTTAGTTGCTTCGCTTACAATGACAACTTCCTGAAATCGTGTCTTCTTGGTTCACACTCCATTAATCAAATGCGTGCCTCGTTATGAGTGGGAATGATGTTCCTTGTTTACAAATGAATGCGATATCCTTTTCTTTTGTGTTCATGTCGGAACTGCTTCTTCGTATATAGGTACTGAGTTTCTTCGGTACCGTTTACACCACACTTATTGGATATTTTCACTGTTGTTATCAATGCTGTCGATGTTTTTTTTTTTCTCTCTGCTGAAGTTTGCTCTTATAACCACACATCTGGAAAAGAAAAAGAGCGAGCAACCAGTGTGCAAGGTGTAAGTTTTTCTTTGTTTTTCTGTATTTGGACTAAGAAGTCACTTTGTATGGTATAGTATGGATGGCAAGGAAGATGGTTTAAACAACCGAAACTCAAATACGGATACTTCTAAGGATTTTCAGATAGTGGAGTTGCGTGCCATTGAAAAGGAACTTTTGGTACTGAGGGCACGAAGTGAAGCTTGGGAGTCAACCGTAGCGGAGGTATTGGAATGGATCTCAGGTGCCTTAAGGGGAGATCCCCTCCATCTTCAACTCATAGAACTTCTCCTCGAAGAGCTCGACGGAAACGGAGGAATCGAGAGGGTCCTCACTGAGGAGAAATTTTGTAAATTCTGCGGCTCACCTCTTTTTAAAATGCATGATAAGTTGCCATATTCATCATCGAGGTCTGCTTTTAGTGGAAGAGAAGCAAGTGTCTACGTTACCGGAAGCAACGCAGATTTTGAACAGAAATATTCACACGTTTACACAACTTCCTTTACATCGTCCTCGTTACCAGAGGGCAAACCCAAATGGTCAGGAAGGGCAGATTCACCGGAATTCAAAAATCCGTTTTATAACCAGTGCAGGTGCTCGAGCAGTCCTCCACAAGGTAGACCAGAAGATTCATATGGGCAAACGTATGCCCAGAACCGTCGCCACGGAAGTTACTGGAACTCAGCGGAAAGGCAAAGCAGTTGCGTATATAGCAGCAACAGGGGTAGCCAATCTGGTAGCTGTTATATGAATTTTCCAGGCTATCACAATGTCTGGGGAGCACCTACTGATAACAGTACGGCTTACGAGGCTTGTTCAACTTCGGAAACGTGGAGAAATTACCCAAATGAATCTCGTTTTCACGTATTTGATAGTGGAAGCGACGAACAGCGTCCCATAGATTATTTGTACATCCGTGCATCTGGAAGAATAATCCCTGTTGACCCAAGCGACCGCTGGCCCTTTTGTTAGGGTACGGTTTTGAGAGTTTTTCATTTGTATTGTTTTCATGTACTTTATCTTTTGTTTACGGTTTCTCGTGTCCTCGTGCAATGACGGGCTCAAAAGCCTTTTATTGCATTGGTTACGCAAAAAAAAAAATAATAATAATAAGTTCTTGGCGAAAACTATACTTTGGAGGATAACACGTGGAGAAAAAAAAAAGGAATATATATGGTGCGATGGGGAGAGAGCTGGGTACCTTAAATGGCGCAGTTAACTACAATTGTTACCAGTGCACTGTTTGTACTCCTTTTTAGTTCTTTTCCTTCACACATGCCAAGGTTTGTGTGATGTCATTTTTTTCGAATGCCTCATTGCAAGCCTTTCATATCGGACTGACGTTTGAAATACTTTTATTTTGTACCAAATTGATTTTCTTTTCGCTTGTATATTCCTCTTCTTCTGATTCTTGCTAATATTTGTAGGTACATCACGTGAATAACAGTTTTTGATTTATGCTGTTCCATGTTGTCGTTTTTTTCCCCCTCGTCGAATCACTTAGCAACCTTTTTCATACCTATTCGTGTATTTGTGGGTGGGTTGGTGGATACGTGCTTCCTGTTCATTATTACTACGTATGCAAGGATTGATCGTTGTTACTACCGTTTCCCATCTCTTTATTGCGATATCACACGAACGAGAAATCTCGTTTTCCAATTTTTTCTTCTTTATTGAAATTACTGGAGGGCATCTCTGTGTTACAGCCATGTCTAAGCTTTACAAGGCTCAGACAGAGATGGTGCACACATGGGAGTTTACCGCCTTTATCCGTGCAGTAGGCGAAGCCCGCTCTAAACAAGAGGAAGACGAAATCATACAACGTGACCTCGGTAATCTCCGCAAATCTTTCGAAACCGCACACGTGGAGGACTGGCTACTGAAAGAGTACGTTGTGCGCGTGCTTTACGCTGAAATGCTCGGGCACCCAGCCAAGTTTGCGCACATTCATTGCGTGAACCTTTCAGCAAGCCCTGACTTGCTGGTGAAGCGCACTGGTTACCTTGGAACTTGGCTCACAATTGCACCACAGGAGGATATCATGATTCTCATAGTGTCTAATTTGCTACGCGATATGAATTCAAGTAATTTTCTTCACACTGCTGCAGCATTAACTGCGGCATCGAAAGTAGTGCGGCGCGACCTCATCTGTGCGATCAAACCGGAAGTGGTGAAGTTGCTTGACCACTCAGCACCACTAGTACGGAAAAAGGCTGTGATAGCGCTGCACGCCCTCTATCGTAACACAGCCGATCTTATCGACTACAAAAACTTTTTTCTCAGGGCACTAGGTGATCCTAATCCTGCTGTTGAAGCCGCCGCACTTTCCCCATTGTTAGACATTGTCCAAACAAATCCCGAATTGTGCCGAGACCTGACAGAGACTTTCATAAAGGTTCTCGAAAAAGTCGTTAGCCGCCGGCTGTCAGGGGACTACGAGTACCAACGCGTCCCAGGGCCTTGGTTTCAAATCCAAGTTATGCGGATTCTTGCAGCCCTAGTATGTGACAGCCGTGAACTTGCTGCAAAGTGTGAGTACGTTTTGACTGAGGTTATCACGAGAGCAGACACGGGGTCTACCATTGGATATGCAGTTGCTTGCGAAGCAATTAGCTTGATAACTCGAATTCCGACGATTCCCTCTCTGATCGAACTTTCAGTTGAAACGACCGCAAAGATGTTTGCCACGAGGAATGTGAACTTGCGCTATACTGCTATTCAGGCACTTTCCAACCTCGCGTGTATCAACACTGACTATCTTCGCAGACATCAGGAAGACATTTTGGAATGTTTGGGGGATAGTGACGAGATGATTCGCCGCAAAACGACGTTCCTACTCCTTTCGATGTGCAACGAGGGAAATGTGGATATTATCGTTAAAAAACTGATCAAATATTTGAATAGTCAGATCGATAAGTATGTTCTTCAAGAGCTCACTCAGAGCATCTGTAGAACGGTGGAGCGTTTCAGCATGAGAAGGCTATGGTATATTAGTACGATGAACAGACTGCTTCTTTGCGCAGCCGAGCATGTTCCATATTCCTCAATTCAAGGAATGTTGAAACTCATTGTCGAAGGCGGTGAATCTGGGGACGAAGCGTCGGATGTGGCATTTCGTTTGCGTTGTGTGGAGGATTATTTTGGACTGATTAGTTGCTCACAAAAGAAAATGCCAGATGCTTTGTGTCGTGTGGCCGCGTGGGTTGTTGGTGAGTATGGCTTCCTTGCCACTGCGATAAATCGAAGACTGATGGTTGACGGACTGTGCGATTTGTTTGCTAGAACGGACAGCGGTGATGCACGGGATTGGATAATTATGGCGGTGATGAAAATTGTTGCCAGTGATGGTGTGGTACCAGAGAATGTGAAGGAGCTCATAGAGCGCTTCAAGGATAGTAGGATCGCTACGACACAACAACGCTGTTACGAATTTTCGAGGCTCACGCAAATGTTACCTTTGATGAAACGGTCGCTACCGTTGGATAGGTGTTGTGAAGAGGTCGATATCGAGGAGACATTGAGTTTTCTCAACCCCTTCGTGCAGAAGGCGCTGCTCGGTGGTGCAAAACCTTATGAGAAGCGACCTGTTTGCCGCGAGGTTCGGATGGAGATTCCGCTCTGCATTGAAAAATATGAAACTCCTCAACTGAAAACTTCGGAAGCGAGTTTGACTTGCGAAGTGTGCGACACGGAGGCGAAACCACCGGAACTCGCAATACGCCCCAGCACGAGGCGATGGGGCGCTAAGACCGGTAACGCAGCTGCAATGGTTAACACGGGTTTGGCGCCGGATTCACACATGCGGGAAGTCGGTGGCGGCGAGAGGATAACCTTATCGGCTCAAGTGGCTCGCACGGGTGCGACGTTAGATGAACCTTGCGGAGTCTTTGGGCCACAATGTGACCAGTCCTTACCAGCTACCCCACCGACTTTAGGTACAAAGTGTTCTAAAAACAAAAAATTGCTGGAAGATATTTTTGACGCATCAGTTCAGCTGAAAAAATATCCCCACGTTGCACAGCAGGTGCCAGATTTAT
This sequence comes from Trypanosoma equiperdum, assembly GCF_001457755.1. Taxonomy (NCBI): domain Eukaryota; phylum Euglenozoa; class Kinetoplastea; order Trypanosomatida; family Trypanosomatidae; genus Trypanosoma; species Trypanosoma equiperdum. Next base: position 102,725 of record NW_027123740.1, on the reverse strand, counting down.
TTGAGGCTGTCGAAGTGGAAAACAAAAAGAATCTGGCAGGAGAGAACGGCTCGGCTCTTAGCGTCCACATGGAACACGTAAGGGAAGAAAGAGCGGTGGGTATCACATTGTTTATAGTTGGCAACGTAACGGTGAATGATCTAGTAGTCAACGTACTTCCTCCGTCTAACTGCACTCTCCATGTCACATCACATTCTGTACAATCTGCGAAGCTTACCGGAAGTACTACTATTACTATGGAGACACTGAAGGTGAATCAGTCACTCGAGGTAGTTATGCAGCTTCTTCTTACTGGATTCCCAAATGATATGCATGTGCGGGTAAAGGTAGTTTATCGACGCTCCGAACCCTTTGACATGATTGACGTTGGTAAATCAGAGTCCAAAACTGCGACCATGACGCTGCAAGTCGGTGATTTTCTTCGCCCGGCTTCGTCGATGACTACCGACACGTTCGGCGAGATGTGGCTGAAGTATATCGGGGAATACAAAACAACACTTCACGGCACTGCAGCATTAACACTTGAGTCTATTAGCCAGTTGCTGATGGAGCGGGCCTCCCTACGTGTCGTAGAAATGATTGGAAATGAACTCATAGTTGCGGCTGTGCTGCCTGGAACTGATCAACTACTACTGGGCCACGTTGTCCTTGTGGATCATCATTGCGCCAACGCGACCTTTCGTGCGCAAGATAAAAGGTTAGCGGAGTTTGTAGTCCGCTCATTGGACAGCGCGATACCATTGTCGTAGGAAGTGAAGAAATATAGCGAGTACATAGTGGTAAGGAGGAGTCAAGCAACGAACCTTTTCTTTTTAAATTGTATGTAGCTAACGGCTGGTATGTGTTAACCACCGCTCATAGTTTTTTCCCGTATCTGTCTGTCTGTCTGTCTGTCATGAATTCAAATGTTAGAAAAGTAGGAATATTTTCTCCTGAACCGCATCATACAGATTCCGCCATACTTGTGAGTGTGAAGCAAGAGTTGATGTTGAGTGGCAACACCGAAGGAAAACCTCGATCAAAGGAGAGACAGTTTGATTTCTCCAGTTACCCTTCACGGAAGATTGCTCTGCGGTTAGCTTACCATGGTCACATATATTGCGGGTTAGTGAGACAGGCGGAGACGCCTAACACCGTAGAGGCATATTTAGTTGCTGCGCTGGAACGACTTCGATTTGTGGAGCCTTCAGGACCTAAAGATTTCTCACGTTGTGGTCGAACGGATAAGGGAGTGAGTGCGCTTGGAAATGTAGTGTCATTTACGTCGCGAGCATCCTCTTGGGCGACGGACGAACAGCAACAGCCACCGTTAGATTACTGCGAAAAACTGAATAACGTCCTCCCACCAACCATCCGTATTGTTGGATGGTCATATGTGAACGCTGATTTTGATGCCCGTTTTTCATGCACTGGGCGAACATATCGTTATTACTTTTGTAATCGGGGACTCAATCTGGAAGCGATGCGCAAGGCTGTAGGGTACTTGAAGGGTGTGCATAACTTTCGAAACTTTTGTAAAACGGATGTTGTGAACGTGAATAACTACGAGCGCCATGTTCGTCACGCAGATATTGTAGGTAGTGATATGTTGCCCGATTTGGTATCTTACTTTGAAATCGAAGCAAACTCATTTCTATATAATCAGATACGATGCACTATGGAGGTACTCTTTCTCGTTGGTCGTTGTTTAGAGGAACCTGAAGTGGTGAAGCAACTCTTAGACTGCGGGGACCGAAAACCCGTGTATCCTCTTGCCGACGCAACACCGCTTGTGTTGTGGGAGTGTCACTTTGAAGGTGTACGATGGAACATATCTCAACGCGCGTGTCTCAATGCGGAAAGTGAGTTACTAGACATCGCAACTGCGCTTTTGATACGGTCTACGGTAGCGTTTTCCATGAGATCCCAGTTGTTTGCCTGGTATAGCGAACACACTGACGATAACGGTGAGGCAATTTTCTTTGAAGGGCAGAATCAAGGGATTTGTCCCGGGGATCAGTGGTCTGTTGTTGGTAGCGACTGGACGGATGAACGCACACACAATAGCCTTCGTGTGCGTAAGTCGGATATATTCGCTCTTTCTAAGAAAGTAAAAATGGGTTCGAAGGGGCCCTTAACGAGTAAGCCTTACACTAAGTTGCTTGACAGAGAAACTGAACGTACTTTTGAGGAAGAGGTGGAGCTTCTCAGTGCGAAGAAGCGTGCTAGATTTGAAGTCAACATGGAGAAGAAAAAGTTCCACGAGGAACATCGGTGTGGTAACCCAACTTAAACTACTCCATCGCACTCACTTGTGCGTTCTGTTCAAATCCGTCTTGTACTTTTAAAAAGATGTTAAATCATAGTCCTTTGGGTCACTTTATCGAACTACTAGTGTCCTTTTTTTTCCCACCTACTACTACCTTTTCATCCTTTCTCCTATCATTTATATGAGTACATGTTTCCTCGCCGTTTTCTCTCTTCTCTTTTGCTTTTTGTTTGCGTATGGACTCTCAAAGTGATATTCGTCACCATTGTCCTGCGATGGCCAGCGAGTGCTCCGCTTTACCTGATGCGTCACTTCTGCTGGTGCTGCTGGACGGGCGTCTGCGTTGCGTTTCTCTGAAGGACGGCAGAGAACGTTGGTCTGCTCAGCTCCCTGGTGGTGAGATGTTTAGCTGCGGCGAGTCGGGAATTATTTCTGAAAGGAGGCAAATGCATCCGTCTCCTTCCGATTTTGCAACATGTAAGCAGTGCGAAGTCATGGGGGCGCGATATGGTAACTCCTCTACAACGGATAGGTATGTATCCGTTGTGCAAAACCCATGTGGTGGTTGTAGCGGGTTGTCCCGGCATCCCTTCTGTGCTTCGTTACCGAATAACGAGGTAGATTGCTGTCTCATTTTATCACCACGGGAATCTTCGGACGTCGGCCGTTCCCCGTCATTTGAGTGGTACTTTTCAGGAGGGGTGAGTGGGAAAGGACGTGATAAATTATATTTTCCGGTAGATGTGTTGCTTGAGCATTTTAGTGCCTCTCGCTGTCCAGCACATGGGCTGCGGGATTTGAATCATAGAGAGAGTGTGTACATTGAGTTTGACTTTGATAACGGTGTGGAACTTTTTCATCTCAGTGCTGAGAGGGGACTTTCGGTGCCTCGGCCTCGGAGGCCCCTGAATGATAATGTCAGCTCTGACACCGCTGTTGCAAGTGATGGGAATGATGGTCCTCAGATGCCACTTTGTTCAACTTCCCAAATTCGCATTGCTGTTCAGCGTGCGACGGATTATCGAACCCTTTTCTTTCCACCAGTCCCTCGTTACAGATCAGGCCCGTCAAAAGGAGTAGAAGACAACAGTCGCTCCCTTTTTGTAAAAAAATCAACGGTAATCATAAATATTGTTGGCTGCCTCGAAACGAATTCACTGGAAGGAACAGGATTGGACGACACGCTACGTATTGAACAAACACTCTCCGATAGCGGCGTTCGTGTTCATTGGCTTGCAGTTGGAGACAATAATAATGGCCCACAACCCACAGTGCCCGTTTCACCAGGTATTGTAGAATCTTCTCCTGTTGTTTCCGCATATGTTTTACATCCTCACCGATTGGCTACTGGTAATGCAGTTACTGAAGAGTATTGCGCGGGGGTTACTGATTTTGATGACGGAACTAGTTATGTTATGGCTTGCTGTCAAATTCCTATTTTAAATTCATCTTCGGAGCCATCGAAGCATGTGTTGAGTATCCAGTCGTGCTTTCCTGAGAATTTTCGTCGGAAGCGGCTGCATGGGTTTGTCAATAGACAGTATGGAGTTTTCTTCTCGGAAAGTTTAAATGTGCCATCGAGCAGCTCAAGCAGCACAGTTTCTCCCTCGCCGCTTCCTACAGGCTCTGAGTGTGCATCCAACGATAATGAGAACATCTCTAATAAAGCGATGGGCGACGGCTTTTTTTCGTGTGAGGAATCTGGGGAGGAGGCGAACCACCCATCCCCAAATGAAATGTCGAGCGGTGCGTTAGTGCTTGGGAAGAGTTTGCTGTCTTTCAGTGAAAGTGAAAATGTTGAGGCGAGAACACAAGAAAACTTCATGAGCGGAAAACAATCTTTCTTCGACGAGAACTTTGATGTTTTGATGATTTTGGGCAGTGGTGCCTCCGGTGTGGTGCTTCTCACCCGACACCGTGTTACTGGTGTTTTGTACGCCGTTAAGGTGTTGATTGTGAGAGATAAATTTGCGGAAACTGCTGTGATGCAAGAAGTGCGATTGCATGCTGTACTTCACAATGAGCACATCGTTCGTTATTACACCTGTTGGTCGGAGATGATCACACCAGCGCGGTTGCGCCAACTTGCCAGTGTTGGTCTTTGCAGCAAAAGGGAAGTAAGGCAAACATTTAGGGCTTTGGAAGCCAATTGTGTTAGTTGTGGAAGCAGCCATGAGGGTGCCGGCTGGTTGATACCCAGGCACGAGGGTCAATTAGGTAATTTGCTACTGTTGAAGTCACCTGCGGAGGATTGCGCTGGAGTTTACATGGCAGGAGATGACACGGTCGATGATGGCACAGGCTCTACAGCTGGGTCTCATACGGAACCTTCAGAGGATGGCTCTGACGACACAAGGTCAAACTCGTGTGAATCATCGTCTTCAGAACGAAGTTCATCAATTCTTGAGGGGCGTGTTGTGTTTCTTCAACTAGAGTATTATCGTACAACATTAGCGCAGCGTCTGGGGTCCCGAGGCAGCATAGACCGTTTTGAGAACATAATTATCGCACTACAGTTGTTCGCGGCAGTTCGTTATGTACACAGGTCGGGTTTCCTTCACAGGGATGTAAAACCTCCCAACATATTCATTGATTACCGTGTACAATTTTCAGGAGTAGATGGCCCAGGTGAAGAAGACAACGATGAATATGATTACGACCTGGACGAAAGTGATGGAAACGGTTGGACATGTACCAGTGTAAGAGAAGAAAAAGAAGAAAGGAAAATGTGGACAGAGCCGGTGAATGGTGGTGGAAATGATGATGTATCTGCACCCCACCAAGCTTTCCAATCCGTTTTTGAGTTTCTGCAGTTCTACGCAACCACGCCGCCTTTGTCAACGTACCTAAAGAAGATAAAGTGTGCTCAAAACGAGGAGCAGAAGCGTCGGGCAGTGTATCTCATCGGAAAGTGGACATGCAAACGCTTCCTTCAGGTGCGACTTGGGGATTTCAGTATATCAAAATCCTTTTTGGCTCAACACGTAGAGCTGGCGTCGAACTTTGGTCGTACGGCAATGAATACGACTGGAATTGGCTCATCATTGTATTCTAGTCCTGAGCAACTGGACGGGGAACACTGTACGAGTTCATCTGATGCGTATTCCTGTGGTATTGTGCTTGCAGAGATGTACGTACAGCCTAAAACTGTGTCTGAGAGGCTTCATGTGTTGAAGGCTGTGCGCAACGGCGTTTTTCCAGAGAGCAGTCTTCTCAAAAGGTACCCGGAGCTCTGTGTGGTACAATACCTGACGCTAAAGGATCCGTCGCATCGCATGTCCCTTATGGACGCCAGCCGAGCTCTACGTCGAACGGTTTACCGTATATTGCTCTCCTTTTTTTCTGAGGTGTGAGAATATGTGGAATACCTCCTCTTCGTTTGCCTGTTGGTTATCCACTCTGAGAATAAGTCAAATATTTCCTTTTTGATCTCGCAAACTCCCGAAAGTACGATAATATGTGGGCGAAAGAATCTCATGTTGCT
>NW_027123740.1:94126-96983 GCF_001457755.1 Trypanosoma equiperdum | reverse complement strand
TATATATATATATATTATTGTTATCACATATTATATACATTTCGCACATACAAAAACTGTTTCTGCCCTTAATTTTTTTGCCTCTCTGTCATTGTCAGAACAGTAATATTTATATCTTTTCATTCCTTCGATTTTCTTTCATTGTTGTTGTTGTTCACACTCTCTTTTATGATGTTAATGTGTTTCGCCCGATTTGTTAAACTGAAAACATGATTTAAAAAAAGGCTCCGTGGGTGCCTTAAGATTCATCATTTGTACTGCAGCGATGGCACTCATGTGGCGGTGGGTCTCTCTTGGTGGATGGTGTGGCCCGCATCTTATGCTGTCCAAATTAAACGCTCCCATCAGTGCGGTGAAGCTACCATTCGATATGGCGCGCTGCAGCTTTGATGGGCTACTGGAGTTCACCAACCGCGGATTCGACGAAGGTTTTTTTCCAGGGCCGTTGCAGTCCCGCCCCTTCACACCTGATGCGGCGTCCATTTGGTTGTTGTTCCGCGGTCAACATACTTGTATTACACATTTTAACCTCAACAATGATAATATCGTTCAGGAGTTTGTAAATCGCTTTGATGCGTGGGAGAGAATGCTGCTTCACCCCTCGCATCCAGTAACGTTTCTCCGTACTAGCATAGCGGAGGATGCTTCTGAGGAAGTAGAGCTAATACCACAATTTCACTCCGCGCTGCAAGAGAAAAGCGCAGGCAGGTTAAAATTTCGTACAGTTATGGTCCTCCATGACCAGGGGCCCACAACTTGTCGTGTGGCCGAGTTTACGGCCCAAGATGCAGCAGGAGCACCATGTGTTGTGTGGAACCTTGCACTAGATAAAAGTTTACCAAGCACCGCATCACTGCTTGACCGCTGCCACGACGGATACGCGCAAATAATTAGTGAAATGAGCAGTGAGGGTGCATGGCAGTTTTCCACGAGGTTTCTTTGCCTACCCGCACCGAAACCTTACACAAATCTTTCACGAGTGGAGGGCGTTCCTGCGCTCCGGGGTTCATGCACTGGTTTCGGTACAACCCACGCCGCACGACTGGGTCGCTGCTTAAGTTGTGGCGCAACGGATGGACACAAAGTTGTGCAGGATGCATTCGATACGAAACGACCTTGGGAAACTGCGGAGGAGGTTGTGCTCGTTGAAAAGTTGTTTCAGGCAGGTGGTGATGAGGTTGCAGCGGTGGAGGCTGCTGCACTGGAACTGAAGCGAGGTGCCAACGAAGTGTTGTTACGTTTGCGTTACGTTACGCAATGCTGAGGTACACATACCAAGGATTGAATGTTTACTACCCCTTCCGGCGTCTTTCTTTTAACATATGGAATACCAATCAAAGCAGTCTGAATTGTTGAAAGGAGGTAGTGAAACCTCAAATAAACTGCGTTTTTGTCTCCCCACATTTTGCTCTACCGTGTTTATCTCCCTTTCGCTTAAGAATGTAGGTTTGCATCATTTTTTCCCTTTGTTTCCTCATTTCCTCTGCCCTTTACGCTGATTTCATTGGCAAGAAAAGACGATAGTTGTGGCACATCATTAAATAACGGTGCGGTGATGCTGGCTTCTCAACTGAAAACCGCGGCGGAAAAGCTCACTGAACATTGTGGAAGAGATGATTACTACTGGACAACTGACAATGAAATGCATGCCGTGCGGCGGAGGAAGATGCTGGAAAAGTATAGCAGTGAAATCAAGAAACTCTATGGACCTGATCCACTAACATGGAAAATCGCAACGGCGGTCGTTCTCTTTCAGATTTTCCTGGGCTCATTGGCGTCCAGCATGAGTTGGCCTGTGTTTCTGCTTACCGCTTATGCAATTGGTGGTACGGCGACGCACAACAGCTTCTTGGCCGTCCACGAAATAACTCACAACTTGGCATTTCGTAAGGCTGTGCACAACGAGTTGTTTGCCATATTCCTTAATATAATTGTGCCCCTACCGTACGCAATGGGATTTAAATCTCATCACAGGGATCATCACAATTACTTAGGGTGGGAGCGTGTTGACCCAGATTTACCGACGGCGCTGGAAGGGAAATTGCTTTCCAGCTACATTGGCAAATTTTTCTTTGTTACGTTCCAAGTTTTCTTCTACGCACTTCGTCCCACTCTTGTTAGAAAAATGAAAATAACGAGGATGCATGTACTAAATATTGTTGCTCAAATTATATTTGATGTTATATTTTACATGTTATTTGGACCGTGGTGTATTATTTACTTCTTCTTATCACTCGTGTTGGGTACTGGTTGGCACCCATTGGCTGGTCACTTCCTTACTGAGCATTATATCTTTCAAGGTGACGGAAGTCAGGAAACCTTTTCTTATTATGGTCCACTGAACTGGTTAGCTTGGAATGTCGGCCATCACGTGGAGCATCATGATTTCCCGTACGTTCCGTGGAGGCATCTGCACAAACTTCGTGAAATTGCCCCCGAATTCTACGAAAACCTTGAGGTGACCCCCTCGTGGCCTCTTGCCTTATACGATTTCGTGTTTAAAGTTAACATGAATCCGTTCTCACGTACCGTGCGTAGGAAAGGGTCATATCTACGTCCAGATTTGCGGTCCGCTGAGGTAATCGGAAAGGAAGAAAATTAACACTATATGGTGGTGGTAGTGAGATGCTCTGCATGTTCGTCTCTCTTTATTTTCTCCTTTTGCTTTCCTCTGGTGCACCTCTTACATTGGACTACTGCCGCAATGACGCTTCTCCTTTCTCTTCTATTTACTCCACCCAATGCTTTTTTCCTTGTCTAAATAATCGGGTCAGTGATTTGATTGATTGATTATTATTTTTTTTTAAAAAATGAGGTTTGTGAATCGGAAGCGGAGATGGAAACATGTTTATGTATG
>NW_027123740.1:93063-94086 GCF_001457755.1 Trypanosoma equiperdum | reverse complement strand
TGTGTGAGTATTGATGTATAGGATTGAGGTATACGTCTCTGCGAACGTGGGGAAACTGAAATGAAAAAGGGGGAAGAAGTGCTGCATACCATAAGGAAAGCAATATAGATGAAGGGTTGAACTGAAATCTGAAAAAAATGGAGAGAACATCTTGGGAGAAGACTATCGAATAAGGAGAAGAGGAAGGACACGACGCAGTTGAAGTAAATAAATTAATATACGGCAACAGTGAAAACTAGTGTGTTAGAAGGGGGAAAAAAGAAAAAAAACGAGTAGACAATAACGTAATAAAATCTACCCGAAGGGGATGTATAATGGCGACTGTTCAAGGTAAGTAGGGTAGTGTGCCTTTCTTTTCATTTGTTGACGAATCATCCTTGTGCGGATGCGGCCCGGCGTTTTCTTTGGGGTTTGTTGTTTCCTTACGTTGCGTTATGTTATGTTTATGTTTTGTGATTTGGTGCATAAGGAAAAGGTAATATGTGAAGTTGTGTTGCCTGAAAGAGCGCGATTGAAGAGGGAACGGAAACACGAAGAGGAAGTTGAAAAGTAAATATCGGGTTTAAATCGTCTTCAGGAATTCAACTCTTTTTTCCTTGTGTTTTTTCGTTCCCCACAAACGACGAACTTTAAACACACAGGTGAAGACGCGTAAGCATATGTATTTATATGGTTTTCAAACTCTCATACTCCATGAGATGTCCCCTTATCTGGGAGCGGATTTTCATTGGGTTTGAGAATAGTGCGGAGATGTGTTGGTTCTCTCTAAATTTCCTTTGTTATTTTATTCTTTTTCTGACAATCATTTTTCTTTTTTTTTTATCGCTGTTGTTGGTGAGTGGCACGTACATGAAGAACGTATACTTGGACGTATTAGTAGATAAAGTGCTTGCTCTTTTGGCACACGCACACACACAATTCGCGAGCAGATTTTCGAAGTAAGCGAAAACGCATCTATAACAATATTTAATGGTGGTGATGTTTTTTTTGTATATATCTTTATCAAATTGCGGTTGCATGTTC
>NW_027123740.1:92515-93053 GCF_001457755.1 Trypanosoma equiperdum | reverse complement strand
ACGTACATGAAGAACGTATACTTGGACGTATTGGTAGATAAAGTGCTTACTCTTTTGGCACACACACACACACAATTCGCGAGCAGATTTCCGAAGTAAGCGAAAACGCATCTATGACATTATTTAATGGTGGTGATGTTTTTTTTTATATATATCTTTATCAAATTGCGGTTGCATGTTGTGTCTTTACGTTTGGAAGTTGTGACTTTCGATGGCAGGAACTTTCACTGATTGGGGGAAAAAATAAGAAAGGTGAGAAATATCACCAAATAATGTTGTAAATTGTACCTTAGTGAAAATCTGTTTGTTAGGTTCTTCTTCCCCTATTTTCATCGTTTAATGGTCATCAAAACGGTCTAATAGGGTGACGAATAAATGAGGTGTATAAGAGAGGAAGAGGAAGAAAAAATATAATATATGATAGAAAAGGAATTGTGGAAGGAAAAGGAAGAAAGTTGATTGAAAATACCGATTTGTTTTGTCGCTTAACGTCGTCAGTTGCTGGGATGTCGGGCAGGTGCTCGTGGTGACGGGACAA
>NW_027123740.1:92239-92505 GCF_001457755.1 Trypanosoma equiperdum | reverse complement strand
AGAAGAAGTGTAAGTTGATGTGTGATAGAAAATCTTGTGGTTAAGGTCACCACAACAAAGTAATAAGGAAAAAAATAACGCGAGGCAGAGAAAGTAGAATCAACGAGAGTGTGCCCTCGTTTGCGCCATACTGTTAAATAGCGTGATTCATAAAGCACAATACCAGCTTTATAAGGAGCAGGATGCTCTCTGATTTTGGTCAAATGAATAAATACATTGCCGTATTTGGCTTCCTAGGTCTGAAAAATAGTCTCAGGGGGTTCTCC
>NW_027123740.1:88842-92229 GCF_001457755.1 Trypanosoma equiperdum | reverse complement strand
GGAAAAAAATAACGCGAGGCAGAGAAAGTAGAGTCAACGAGTGTGCCTTCGTTTGCGCCATACTGCTAAATAGCGTGATTCATAAAGCACAATACCAGCTTTATAAGGAGCAGGATGCTCTCTGATTTTGGTCAAATGAATAAATACATTGCCGTATTTGGCTTCCTAGGCTGAAAAATAGTCTCAGGGGTTTCTTGATATGTTTTTTATTTCTCTCTACGGTCTTAATGGTTCTTATTGTGTTGTTAATTCCTTCTGACATCTTTTCAGACTTAACATGATGGATAACACATTTAAAAACATGTCGGCACACCTTCTGCTTTTCTTCTTTCTTTTTGCTTTATATATATATATATATACGAACAAAGGGAAATTGGTGATCCATTCCTGATGACGCACGGTAGTAATAATGATTCTACCAAGATTTCCTCGTGGTTGCAAAAGAAAGCGGAATGGCGCTTTGCCTGGGATCGTCGTTTCGTGGTACTTGAGGGGCTGCGGCTGTCGTATCGAATAGAAGAAAATGGGCCCGTGAAGAAATGTGGCATTATCGCATCACTTCTTCGTCAGGTTGATTCTAACAACTCACATGCATTTCGTGTATGGCTGAAGGATGGTGAATGTTGGACTCTGCGGGCTGAGAGCAGTGAAGTACACCAAATGTGGGTTGACGAAATTACTCATGTGCTTGAGAGGGAGGCGTTGTTTGACGCAAAAAATACACGTAAAGGTATGGTACTAAAACAAGGACTGTGGACGGGCAAGTGGAGGCAGCGATTCGTGGAACTTGAGGGGTGCCGAATTGCGTATCGTGAAAAGAAAGAGGGTCCGGTACGGCACCGCTATGAAATTGTTTCGGCAGACGTTCGAAGAGGTGAGGAGAGCAAAGGGGACGAACTGTTAGTAACAACAGAAGGGGGTAATTCGTTCTGGCTCAAGTTTACAACGCCCGAGCAGTGTGAAGATTGGATGTGTACTATGTTGCGTGGGGTGAGGCGTTCCTTGCCGTGGCATTGGTTGCCGGTGATACCTCTACGGCATCCTCTCCATTGTGAAATTGGGCTACAATTTCATGCCGCTTCCAGCACTACAAGAGGTGGTTCGACTGTGTACTGCTACGGCGGATCCCCCACCTCGGCACTCTTTCGTTATCTTCCCTCTAATGATTTATTTGTACCATTAGTTCAACGAGGAACAGTTGTGCGTAATCTCGTGTCTATCCGACTATCTGCACAGCATCCTATTAGTTTTGTTGACGCCTTGCCGTACGAGGAAAGCGCGCATGCTAAACTCCGTCCACCTCCCTTGCTTGGTGCTGCCATGTGCACCCTCAGGGGTGTCCGTTCCTCTCCACAAGCTGCAGCATCATATACCGATGATTTTAATACAAGCGCCGGTTCTTCTGCCGTTGTGAATGGGAGCTCGTGCACAAATTTGGTCGATTGCCTTGTTTTGGTAGGTGGTCGTGGAGATTCAGGTATAATACGTGATGCCACAACAGAGGTGTGGTGGTGCGTTTTCAGTGAAACACGTGGACAGTGGACTCGCTGTGCTGTGGAGAAGTCTGTGCTCCCTAATCGCACGTTCCACACACTAAGTGCCATTAGCCCAAAGGAGGCGATTCTTGTTGGTGGTGTCGATGAGAACAATCAGCCATCCTCCGAGTGCTTTTCACTGTCTTGGTCCAATGAGATCGACGATGCGGATATTTGCTTCTCTTTCCCACCTACAATAACAGCTGTGACCCCTCTTCCATATCCCCTCGCTCTCCACGCAACGGTGGTAATGAAGGATGGTTCGCTGCTTGTTGTGGGAGGCGGAGATACGAGTCGAGGATCACAACCAACCTCTAGTCATTTTTTTCGTTTGGCTGACGTTGGTGGATCGTGGGAACGAGTAACATTAGAACCCCCGCTACCATCCATGTACAATATCACCGCCGCGGCGGCTGTTATCGAAGATAAAGAATATGTGCTTGTTTTGGGGGAGCCCCGAAATGCGCGGCGAGTGCCCACGTTGTACAGGGTAATATTTAAAGACTACACAAAAGGAACTGTGGACGAGATACCATTTGTTAATGAGTTTAAGCCCCAGTGTAGCTATGGAGCGTCGATGCATATATCGGATGGCTATTTGTATATTATTGGTGGAAGGGTGTGTGGTCCTGTGGAAAATGACTACGAATCGGGGCTGCCGATGAACGAACCGATTAGGGCAGTGATTGGCGTTAGGGAGGATCCTGCTAATTATGACGAAAGAGCAGAATAGATTTTTTTGTCTGTTTTCACAAAACAGAACATGAGGACAGTAAGCATGTAGCCACACTACGAAAAAGAAAAAGAGGAGGGGCATCGTACGGAACTATTACATCAGCAAATACATCCGTGTCAACGCACGTGCCAATGCGCTGCTTGCACCAGTAGCGGTGAGAGATGCTTTAACCATCGTACTCACTGCATTTGTCTTGGTGTGAGAATTCAGTATAATAGAACCCGTGAAATCGTGTAGTGTTGTAAGAGTATTGGCTGCCGACGCTCGGTGTTCTTTTTCTCTTTTAAATGTTGTATTTATCTCTGCCACCCAGCTGGCACACGTTCGTTCATTGCTTTCCCATCCTTTTATTATTATTGTTGTTGGCGGTGCTGCAAACACTTCCTCGTATTATCGCCGTGGCGCGCGCCGCTACTTTATGCAGTGATGGCCGTTTTCTCGTTTCTTTCATTTCTAAAAACTTTGAACGGCGCTTTCCTCGTCGACGCTTTACATGTCAGCGGTTCATGAAAGCAAATAGTGGCTAGAGAGCTACTGTTGATGCCGAGTTGCTAAATACCTTGAATAATGGTTTCCTTTGATTTCACTAATGATTTGGCGCCGCTTCTCCCCCTTTTGATATAAATATTGAATATTGTTGCTGTTTTTTTATGTGTGTTTGCCTCTCGCTTCATTTTACCACCTGTATCAGAGGTGGAAACACTTCCGCATCTGAAGTGCTGAAGCAATAGCCGTGCTGAGCGAGAAAGGTAAAAAAGAACGATTGGCGTGACATGATGGATGTACAGGTCTGTTGTGCATCCACAAATATGCATGTTGTAACTCATATGGTATGGAGATCGATGGGAATCGGTGTTTAGTCAAAATTGAACATTTTCATGAGGGATGTGCTCGGAAGAAATTTCGTTTTTGTTCTCAATCACCTATTTTCCCTCATCTTTTTTTTTGGTATCGATGAGCAGTATATTCATGCATTTCATCGAATGAATAGAAACGCTGTCTCTTTACTTGGTTGTTATAAATTTCTCTTTCTTACAACTGTCTCCGGCTCTCAGAAGTTATCCACCCATGTGTCCTTTTTTTTTTTGTAGTTCATTCGGGGCGTGTCCGATCTCT
>NW_027123740.1:84262-88822 GCF_001457755.1 Trypanosoma equiperdum | reverse complement strand
TTTTTTTTTTTCTTTCTTACTCTACATCTCCACTCACGGGTCTAAACTTGTACTCAGGGGCACATTCGTATATATATATATTAATATATAGCAAGTACGAGTATCTACGTACAAAGGATATATTTAGTCTGTAAAGCTTTGTTGCCTCGCGTACGTAATTGCCTGTACGGCGTACCCAATGCAACCAAGAAAAACGGTTAAAAAAGTAGATGTGGAGCCATCACCTGAGGAGGATGCGGAGCTTCTTCCCCATTTGAAGGTATCAGCGAAGTGGTCGGAACGTGCTGCGAACAATGGTAAGAGCTTAAGTCAGGTGCAATTTCTACTCGGAGCCCTTGGGAAACAATTAGAGGATTGCAATAAGGAACTTGCATCCGTGTACGCAAACGCTGATTTGCTGTCATCACTGCGTATAACCGAGTACCGGCAGCGTAACACACCTGGTGGGTTGCTTACACCTACACGGAAGGCGCGGACGAAGCGTAACGCATCAACACGTCCAGTGGCGCGGCAGCAACTGGACGAAAACAGTACGGAAGCACTGATTGCTGCCATGGATGAAAAGAAACGCGCAAGGGTTACAGCTGCACTCATTGCGTTTTTTAAACGGGATATGCAAGAGCAAAATAGTCCCGCTTACCAAAACGCTAGCACACCTGTACCTCAGGGTGCGAACCATTCGTCCACGCGCACGTCGCAAACGTTGGGTCGCATTCCCTCCGCTAATTCCCACACTATGTTATGTGAATCAAACAAAGGTAATCAACCGTCTTGTTCAAATGGGAACGAGTTACCCACTCTTTTGTCTGAGACTCAGCAGCAACAGCTTCGGCGGCACCGCGATATACCACCGGAATTGTGGGATGAGATGGCGAAGTTACGACTTAGACGACTCAGCTTAGAAGAGAAAATCGGGAGTCTACTCAGTAACATCAACGCGCAAACGGAGCGGTTTGGTTTACTGATGGAGGTCCAAGGGGTTAATTCCTATTCCACGGAAAGTGTGAATCGCGCGATTGAAATGATACGCCAGAAACGAGCTTGAACACTCATTCTTCTCTATATGTTTCGTACTGTTACGCTTTTGCATATGTTTTTACCTTCTCACAACGATAATAAAGAAAAAAAAGTAAAAGGCCACGATGCGAGATAACTTTAGTGAATTGAAGTTGCTGGCTTGTGGACTCATTATGTAGTATGGCAAAATGTTTTTCTGCACAACTTTATTGAGTTATTGCCAGCATATATACACACTCCGCGAATAGCCCTTCCCTTGTTAAAGATGTTGATTCAAAAGTTAACATTTTTCCTCCACCGAAAATAAAAAGATCATAATATCAGTTTTCCATGGAAATAGGTTATTTCTTCGATATCGTTATCCCCAATTTTTATTGAATGACTTCTCTTCTTTTTTTCTTTTGGTGGCTTCTGTGATGACACCAGTTCATCATTCTATCAAATTCCTTTCGATCATTTTAGTTAATGAGCTGGAAATATTCGAATCAGGAGAAGTTATTTTTGCTTCGCAAATGGCCCGAGCTACTGGAAGACGCCATTAACGTTGATGGGGAACTCAGTCTTCCGAAAGATGAAGTCGGTGGGGCTGGAAGACAGGCCGATGCAGCGAAAAACAGTTTCAACTTTAGTCCAACATTTCGGCTTCCATTCAAGGCTTGGGAGGCAATTTTCACGCTACTAGACAATATCGCACCCACAGACCTGCCGTCTCAACTGTGTGAGGAGCTTCACTCCGTTTACGGTGTTAATCCACTCATCGCACTTATGGTACATTCGTGTTGTTGGTTTGACAAAGGCATTGATGACAAAGTTTTCAGTGATCAGCTGTCCAGCTTAAGCGGAGTCACGAAGGAACTTCAACTTCAGTCGCAAAATTACAGTATGCCAAGTGATCAAAAGGGAGCGCTGGATGCGGCGACCGTCGCGACAGGTATCCTAATCGATGTGCTTTCCTTGAGGAAGCGGTGGGATGAGGGATCTGAGGGCACTGAACGAGGCGTAGAGGAAGCAATTAATAGCCTTATTGAGTGGAGTGCTCCGAAGAGACCTGTAATTGAACTTGCGCGTGCGCTCATTGTAGGAGTTGTTGCGTATGCCTACGTTAAACCTCAATTTGCTGCCGCTGCAACCAACTTACTGAGAAAAGCGCAAACGTCTGTGAATGAATCCATGGTCGAATGCACTAGGTCCCGCAGCGGCCGTAGCACCGAAGCTGTTTCTCCCTACAACATAACTGATTGGCGTGTCGTAAAATGTCTCGAGACGGAACTGGTGCTTAGGCAAAAACACCAAGATATCAGTGACTTTCTCAGTGCGACAAATCGTTGGTGGTTAACGTTACCAGAAACGAATCCTTTTAAAGAGAAAAAAGGTTCTCGCACGGTGAGCGCTGAGGAACGCTGGCATGCTGTGCGTTCCAGGTATGTTGGGCAGCAACATGTTTGGTCGTCACTGATTGAACATTTCCTTAGTATTGGTGTAGTGGAAGCGGTTAAACCCACTGTCATTGTTCTCTTTGGGCCGTCGGGCTACGGGAAGTCTGAAATGGCACGGCTCATTGCGTGCGCGCTTCATAAGTGTACCCCTAGCGAGGCTGAGACGGAGGGCCATTTGGTACACATTCACTTACCGTCGTTTTGTACGCGAGACTCCATCTACTCGCTAGTTGATCCACCTGCAGCTCACATAGGTGAGGGAATACTCCTTTCAGCACTGCGTAGGAATAAGGAGGCAGTTGTGGTACTTGACGAATTCGAGAAGGGGAGTGCAGAGGCAATTCAGAACTTGTGGTTATCCGCCTTTCAAAAACATGGCACGTTGCGGTCCTTGAAGGATGCGGCACGATCTATTTCAACAGAGCGGGTTACCTTTGTACTAACTTGTAACATAGCCGCTGATGTTATTGCTTCCGATGAGGAGCGCTATTTGAAAGCCTCCAATGAAAAGGAACGGGCGGCGATGCGCGCAGAGTGGACAAAGATATGCATGGATGTGTGTCGTAAAACGATGCATGATCCGTTTGTCAATCGAGTTGACTACTTCTTTCCCTTCGTGCCGTACACAGTGGAAGAGAAGCAGCAGTTTGTGAAACTTCAACTCTCCCGCATCATTGAAGATCAGCGAGTGAAAGGGGTGCACATGTATATTGCACCACAGTTGGTCAGGGTGCTTGCCGATCAATTGCAAACGTTTCACTCGTCGAATATTGAAGGGATATTGAGGCCGTTGTTAATGAAGATATATCAGAAGAAGTGGAAAAAGGCGGTCATCACAGTTGAAGAGAGGATAAACTGTCATTCGTATGTTGTTATCGCTGCTGCTGACTCGGAAGGGGGAGAAATACCGTGGACCTCAATGCCAGGTGGCGCGAGCTCGTTGGAACATTATGATGGCCCGGAAAGAACTGGAAATCATTCAGCCGAGAGGCAACAGCGGCGCACAGTAGAGCAGGAAGCCACCAACAGTATCGAGAGTTCTCGCCGGAGTAGTAAAATTGCTTCAAACTCACGCGGAAATTCACGTTCAGCAAACCACACCCGAACGTCACAGGTGGCACAGTCTGCGGACTGCGCCATGCTTCTAGAAACGGACGTTGAGCGGGAACTGAGACTAGAGTTGGAAAAGGCTACAGAGCTGCTACTGGAGAAAGACAAGGAAATTGAGTGTCTGAAACATAAAGTTCTTCTGTTAGAAAGAATTGTGGCAGTGCTATTGGCAACCACACTATGTTTTATGCTTCTTCTCTCCATGATTATAGGTACAAAAATGGTTCTTATCTTGGCTGTTGCTCTAACGGGTTTCATGTCCCTACTCGTTGGAATGCCCTTGAAGCTCTTAATAGGTGCTTTAAGAACCCTTTATAGTGTTCTCGGCCCCATGGGTTCTGCAATCGCATTTGGTATTATGTCACTGTGGTTGTCGAATGCTGTTCGCAGTGTAGCAACCTGTTGATCGGTGTTCATGTGTTGTTTAGTACTTTTGCTGTTCTCGCTGTTTTATCAACTGTTCCCTACGTAAGCTCTTCGCGAATCTTTTTTTTTCTTTGTGATTCCTACTTCACTTCCCCGTGCGAGTGTGGGAGGAAGTGGAGTTTGTTCTACCTTTAGAACGTGTCACTGCGGTGCCTGCTTACATTATACTGCCGCAAAGGAGTATTGCTGGTGCTGTAAATTCAACAACTCAACCGTGCCGTTCCAGCCTCTCTCCATTTTTTTCAGGAGCAGTTGTGATTGATGGGGGATTATAATCATCTGTATTTTTCGTTGTTATAATTGCTGTTATTGCTGTCATTACGGTTCACTGTTTTCAGAAGAAGAGAAACATTTTTTTAAAAAAAATACTTTGCCAATAATAGTGCCTCAACCGGAAAAGGTAGACAAAAAACAAGAGTGAAACTGCCGTTAAAATATATCGATTCAGGTGAAACACTTGCCAGTTTTCACTATTGATTCCGCAAACATATAGTAGCGGCATATCAACGATACAAAAACAAAGAATACAACAACTGTATAGGAAGAAGCACATATTGCTGTGTTCTTTCAC
>NW_027123740.1:82725-84228 GCF_001457755.1 Trypanosoma equiperdum | reverse complement strand
TATATATATATATATATATACCCACAGTGACATAGATATAGAATAAACTAGCCCTTTCTTATATTATTAAACGCTTTTATTTAGTGTTGCAAACTTAACATATTTGTTTGGAGGTAGTACCGCTTCTATTTAGGTGGCAAGGAGTGGCTAGCAATGAGTAGCGACAGTTCAGACTCAGAAAAAAGGTTACTTGCATATAAAGTTATTGTTGTTGGTGATGGCGCTGTTGGTAAGACATCGCTTATCCGCCGTTACTGCGTAGCGGACTATGGCTCCAATTACAAACAAACTATCGGTCTTGATTTCTACTCAAAAGAAGTTCTACTTCCAGGAAAGCAAGACGTGAAAATGGAAATATGGGACATTGGAGGACAACAAATTGGTGGTACAATGATTGACAACTACATCATGGGGGCCCACGCCATTTTCTTTGTGTACGACGTAACAAACAAGGATTCCTTTAAGAATATAGAAGATTGGCATAGTTGTGTGCGCGACTCTTTGGCTAAGCATGCAAGGGAGGCAGCGGAAGAAGGTGCAGCTGCGGTGGAACCACTCATTGTGTTAGTAGGCAACAAGGCAGATCTCCCTAATCGTCAAGTGTCGGATGCGGATCACATGAAGATGGCGGAGATGCATCGGATGGAGTCATGTGTCGTGTCCGCCTGCTCAGGGGAGCGCGTCAATGCGCTCTTCACGCAGTTGGCAGCGACTCTAAGCGGCGTGCGCCTTCCTGAAGATGCGCTAAATTTGGAAGAGCGCGTCGTTGCTAATTTGCAGTTACTGCCCGAGGACTGTGTGGGGCCAGGGGTTTCTGGACCGGGTGGAGGAAAGGAATGTGGAAAAAAAAAGAAGGGTAAATGCGCAGTGATGTAGTGGTACCGACAAGAAAATTTCCGCCTTTACCTGTTGGTTGTCTTTTTAAAATATTCTTACTCATTGTTTGCGTTCACACATGAGAATAACTACCTTTTATTATTGTTGTTATTGTTCCTACCCACCAATGTCACGCAGTAGGTGTTTTATGCGGGCTTGTTCCCCTTTTGCTTCTTTCCCCCTGCTTCTGTTCCTTCTTCGCACCGTATCCTCTTTCCATTTTTTCCTCTACTTTACTGGCGACGTGGAGTATGATTGGAAGAGGTAAACTTCATGGATTCGAGTTTTGTTCCGTATGGAATGCGCGTCGACTCCCTCTGTTAGCAAACTTGGGTGTGACGCGTATGTCCCAGAATGTTTTTCTTTCTATTTATGCTACGGCAATGGGGAATATATCTTCTTTTTAAAATATCTTATATTCCTTTGTGACGTGTATGGTACACATATATTTTTTAATAGCTTTATATACTTATTTTTGTTTCTGAAGAATTGCTCCATTCGTTCGTTGTAACACTGATCTGTTGTTGGTTTATATATCTTTGGATTTTATTAATATGTTATTTTTGTTTATTGCCCTCACTTACATTGTTTGCACTCGGTGCGCTAGTAAAGAAGAATTACAGGTAG
>NW_027123740.1:80645-82715 GCF_001457755.1 Trypanosoma equiperdum | reverse complement strand
TTTTTTTTTGACTTAGTAGGGATTCGTATTTCATATAACCATCAGATGCCAGCAGGTGTTCCGGAGAATACCTCGTTAGAAAATATACCGACCATTGTTTCAAAATGTCGCGAGGCGTTCAACAATGACGCTAACAGGGATTTGAAGAAGCGGAAGCAGGTGTTAAGGTCTTTACTCAACCTTGTTGAAGAAAACACTGATGAATTTTGCAAAGCAATACACCGAGACCGCCGTCGCCACCGCGACGAAACGGTAGTAATGGAGATATTACCGTTACGTAACGAGGTGTGGCATTTAATTGAGCACATGGACGAGTACGTTAAACCAGTTAAACCAACTATGGAGGGCGCTGCTGCTTTGGATGACTGCGAATTGCAGTACGAACCACTGGGCGTTGTGCTCGTTATCGGCACTTGGAACTACCCGTTGTTGTTGATTCTCCAGCCTCTTTTGGGGGCTCTGGCCGCCGGTAATACAGCTGTTATTAAGCCGAGTGAACTTGCCCCCGCTACAGCGGAGTTGTTAACAAAACTTTTGCCCAAGTACGTTTCTTCGGATGTTGTCGGTATTGTAAATGGCGGGGTAAGCGAAACAACAGCTGTGCTGAAGGAACGTTTTGATCATATTTTGTACACGGGCAGTGCACGTGTAGCAGAGATTGTTATGGCGGCTGCAGCAAAACATCTTACGCCAGTTACACTTGAGTTGGGAGGAAAATCACCTGTTGTCGTTGACGATAGCTGTGCGGACAATATGAAGGTGGTAGCGGAGCGCATAATGTGGGGTAAAATTATCAACGCAGGTCAAACATGTATAGCGCCTGATTACGTTGTCGTCGAAAAGTCTATGGAATCCGTGCTTGTTGATGCACTTGCTGAAGCTCGAAAGGCGATGTTGGGTGACAAGTTTCTTAAAGTACTTAAGGGAGAACTTCTGGTGAAGCAGAAACAACAGTTTTTGGAAGAAAGCGATTATCCGCGTATTGTCAATGCCAGTCATTTTCATCGTCTCATGGAATTTATGAAGGGCGGAAAAGTAGCAGTGGGTGGAGAGGCAGACGAGGCAACTCTCACTATTGCTCCTACTATTCTCACAGACATTGACCCCACACACCCAGTGATGCAGGAGGAAATATTTGGACCTATTTTACCCGTATTAACGTATGAAAATGAAAAAGACATCCTTAAAATAATAAACAGCCGGGAGAAACCACTGGCACTTTATGTCTTTTCCAACAATAAACGATTTATTAGAGGTGTTGAGTCGCGCACATCCTCGGGTGCCGTTGTGGTGAATGATGTTGTTGTGCATGCGGGAGCAGATGGGTTACCATTTGGTGGCGTAGGACGCAGTGGCATGGGAGCCTATCATGGCCGCTACAGCTTCGAAACCTTTTCTCATCGGCGACCTGTTATGCGACGCGGGTTCTTTTTTTCATCTATCGACACCGTCCGGTTCCCCCCTTATACTACTGCAAAGTCTCGTGTTCTTAACAGTTTGCTGAAGCCATCGGCGGAAGTTGCAGGGGCTGTTGGGCGATCAGTTTGGGGTGTGGCAGCGCTGGCCAGAGTTGTTGAAGTTGGCTACCACTATATGCGTTTTTTAATGGCAGGTGAAACCACGCCTGCACCATCGTCATCAGAGCCTTTTTCTAAAGGTCCGAGGAGCAATGAATGAGGTTGGAGGAGTGTCAGCTTAATAATAATTTACATGAGAGACGAAACGATATATATATATATATATATATATTACGAAATAACTCTTTGTCACCATAATTAGCGCGACGACGTTCTTTCATTTTTTAGTCAATGCTTCCGACTGTTTTGATACAGTTTACTTTAATCAATATGTATCTTTTTTCGCTTTTTTCACAAATGTGTGTGTGCGCCTTAGAGAATTACCCATCCGCTAAGCAAAATTAACTGTGAGTATATGCCACCGTGTCAGACGAGGTTGAAACAAACCAACGATGTGATTCATTTGATCTTTCTTCACTGTGCCTGTCCTTTTTCTTGTTTTTTTAAAAAAAAAAACTGATAAAATTCATCTTGCCTATGTATGTTTCGCCCC
>NW_027123740.1:79476-80635 GCF_001457755.1 Trypanosoma equiperdum | reverse complement strand
TTTCTTCACTGTGCCTGTCCTTTTTCTTGTTTAAAAAAAACTGATAAAATTCCTCTTGCCTATGTATGTTTCGCCCTTTCACTAAAAAAAGAAGAAAAACTTCAAAGAATATATTCGTAACGGCGCGGATTACTTTGTTTGAAATAGATGAAAGGCTTGGAAGAGTGGCTTGCATCGTCCACATCATCATCTTCCACAACTGACACGACGAGTAGGGATGTACCAGAAAGTGATAAGGTGCACAAGAAAACAGTGCAAACTAGTGTGAAGGATCGTCAGGACGAGTTGCGATCCCGTATGCGCAATCTTCTTGGGGAAAGCGCTGTGAGCAGCCTTGTCATTGAGGAACCGACGAAAGTGGCGATGACGACAAGTCCCACTGCTGTATTGAACTCGTCGATGAGCACCGACACCGACAGTACAGCGGTTTCTCCCGCCCGTGTGAAAGGCGTTTCCCCCCAAACCAAAGCCAATGGCAACAGTAATGGCGATGGCAGCACAGCCATCAGAGGTCAGTCAAATGATAAGCAACTCGAGGCACCCACTGAGGTACAGTACCGGGCTGTAGAAGTGATGGTGGTTGATCGAGGTACACAAACAAACACGACGGTGGGTTGTCAAACAGATCCTGAGCCTTCACAATCTCCTGTGGGAGGCGCCATGCCGTTTCATCGCGGTTTTTGCCCTCGTTGCACTTGTTGTTGTCGTGGTGTCGTTCGGGATTACCCGTGGCGAAACGCGCGGGAAGACGAAGATCGTTCCTCACGATTTCAAGAAGAACTGGAAACTATACAAAAATCCATAGATATGATGATTGCACGATATAATTTACCACCACCACCGATGCCGCGGTATTGATGCACTGCAAGGAGTTGGTATTCTTCCAGTTTTTGTCACTTCAGTTATTACACCTAATTTTACTTCTCAGTAAGGTGTCCATTTTCTTTTAGATTTGAGTATTCATATATGTGGTGATTTGCTTTTGTAGGCGAGTTTCTTTCCGTTGGCCCACTTTCCATTCGTATTTCGGTTTACTGATGCTAATTTCTTCCCTCCTTTTTGTTCGTATATTTTCTTTGCTGTATCTTGACTGTTGTTACAGAGTTCATTTTTCTTTTTTTTCCATGTTCACTTATATTTCTGCATGTGCGTCGGTATA
>NW_027123740.1:64803-79466 GCF_001457755.1 Trypanosoma equiperdum | reverse complement strand
TTTTTTTTTAGTACAAACTTGTAGTATAATTTGTCCCCGTGTCGGTTTCTTTGTTCATTGCCATGGACTCCATGGAAGAGTTTTATAACAACCCCTTCAAGAATAACTGTGAGGTTGACGACATTTGCTTTGCCCCTTTCTTCTCACAAATGTCGGAGTCCATTACTGAACCGACGCCAGTGCAGACATGTGTGACAACACCTTGCGCTGACGCACAAGCAAGGGCGCCCTCGTGTCAAGAAGCCTCAGAAACTGAGAGTTACAGCCAAACCTCCACGCAGAGGCTTCAGCATAAACTAAATGAAACCATGCGTGCAAGCACGGCCGCGTGTGATATGTACACGAACCACATTGAAACACAGCGGCAGGAGATTGACCGGTTGGATGAGGAGAATAATGAGCTGCAAATGAAGGTGGCATGGCTCGAATCACAAATGCGTGCCATTGGTCTCGAAAAAGACTGTGCTGCCATGGCGTACAAGCGGGAAGTGGAGAAGAACGCGGCATTAGAGGCTAAAATCACATCACTGAAGAGGGAGTTGAGCTCCATGGAAGAGCGCGCCCGTCAACTGGCAGCAACATATAGCAGAGGTGTGCCACAATCAACATATGACGTGGCACCTTACCAAAACGCACCACCTCATGAGCACCAACCAAATAAACAACAGCACACACAACAGCAACTGCAGCAACAGCAATTGCATTCAGGCCATCATCAGGAAACACCGCGTATGCAGACACAAAGGCCACCGAGTCAACCGCGTCAGCCGCCGTCTTTAAGTCCATCTTCTCGAGGTGTTGTTGAGGATGTGAGGGGTGGCATTGGCGCTTATCCCGGGCAGCGGAAAAACGAACAACTGGTGATTGCTGTTAAAGATTTAGAGAGCAACCTGCAGCGCGCTTGCCAGCGAAAGGATGAGTTGGAAAATCATTTGAGACGAGTGGAGACAACACGCATCCGCTCAGGAGCTGAAAGGGCAAAGAAAATTGCGTTGGAGAGGGAACTTGCGGATGTGCAGAAGCAAGTGAGTGATATCCGAATGAAACTGCGCTCCTTGTCAGCACTTGAGCGTTAACCTCAATCACATAAACTGTCCCACTTATAATAGAGGGGTAAAGGGCTGGAAAAAAAAAAAGAGTATTGTATGTGTTGTGTTCCTCACCGCTTATAGTTTTGGATTTGGGGTTGGAATGTACCGTTATATGGCACGGTACAATACCTAAAGCTCCCTCTATGTGCTTTTAATTTTCCTTTTCCCCCCTTTCAAATCTTTTTTTGTGGTTATGTGGTCTCTAAGTTTTATGGAGACGGTGTCTCAATTGCGTCTGTAGAAAAATAGACGTCGCAAAAACAAAGGGTCCGTAATTGTCAAGGGATTTTTTAGGTGTTGTTGTTGAAGAAGTAAAGGAGCGAGTTTGTTCCAACTGTTTTTCTTTTGTTTTTCGTTTTCCACCTGATATACTTTCTATCGAGGTGTATGATGTTACTTGCGTTTTCGAAGTGGTGTGACCGAATCGAACATAAACCAAAACAAGGAGGATGAATAGAAAGAACAAATTATATATATGACTTTCGTGTAAGTAAAACAAACGGCACTTCTCTCTCTCTCTTTTTTTTTTTGGATCAACCTATAATAGAGTAACTTTCTTGTTGTTATTCTTGGTATGTCACTATTGTGCGTTTATGAGATGATTACAGCCACCATTTTCTTTCAACAAGTCCGTTTGAATGTACATCTGGTGGTGCCGCAACTCTCCTTCCTTCTCATTCATTTTCCTTCTTTTTTTTCTTTCAATCGACTGATTTTTTTTTTGTGTGTGTGAGATGGCGTTGTGTGAACTTTTCATATGTAATATTTCCCTAGTGTGTTTTCTTTTTTCTTTAGTTTATTTTGTTTCTTCCTTTTCCGCACATTTTATACGATTTTCCGGTTCACTGCTGCAAGTTCGTTCATACGGACGCGAGCAAAAAAATGGGGAGAAGGGACAGAGAAAAGGGGGAAAGTAGTAAAGAGTTTTTGCAGCATTTGTTTTGAAGTGTTCAATTACGTTACTCGAATATCACACTTAAATAGTATGAGAAAGGTGAGTTCTAACTTTCCACCTATTATTTGTTTTACTCTCCCCCGGTTCTGATTTGTTTTTGTTTGGTACTTCATATTTGAAGTCGCTCTGACTTTAAACATTCTTCAATTAGCCCCTTTCTCTCTTTCCTCTTTCTTTTTGTGACCTTGCTCTGCAAAAAAAAAAAACGTTCACTCCTTCTTTGATTTTGCTCCTGAATACTTTCCGTTACCGTGATATCCCATAACTTTTTCCTTTTCTGTTTATACTTTATGATTCACCTTTGTTTTTGTTGTTATTTTAAAGGCAAAGCCGCTTAAATATTCAGAAAGAGTATGAAAAAGTGGTGGAAAATAAACACAGCATCGCTTTAGTCCTTTTTTTTTTTTACTTGCATGTAATATGCCCGTTACTTCTTTCAATAACCGTCATTCTATAGTTGATGAAGCCACTGCTGCCTTCATGCTTTGCGCAACTGAAGTAAAGCGCATGTGGGGGGAACAGTCTTTTATTGCCAAACTTTGTGCAATATTGATGAAACATTGGAGGACACGACGCTGCATGTTATTTTTAGTTGCATGGATCGCTTTCATGGGATGTTGTTACGGTTTGCGTAGCCGCTTGAAACGTTTGTTGCTCTTTTCTACAGATCAGGCGGATGAAGAAAAGGATTTTCCCGAGGAGGGCACCATCTCTGAGGGTAGTTGTAGCGTTTGCGAGAATCAATGCATTGAGGTGGGTGAAAATAGTTTCAGTGACGTGCTTTACGGTAGCGAATGACCCAGATTTGAAGGGGCAATCCCAAATGAAAAAGTTAAATCCCTCCTTGGTGATGACTTCGATCCGACAGATCAATTTGACGCGACGTTTAACCATTTTTTGGCTTCTCAATCTGGAAGGTGCGATGGTGATGATACTGAGGAATGTGGTTCTAAAAGGGAAAGTGGAGAGTGACTGAAATTTTATTTGTGTGAATACAAGTGCATTACACTTACATGTATGAACGTGTGCAGAGTATATAATGAAGGAGGAGTGGTTTTCATATCACCTGGTGATAATAAATTACTTGAGTGTTTATATAATGCCTTGATTTCTGGGTGTGATTTTGTGCCCATTGATGCCACTAGGAAAGGACAAGCAATAAAAAACAAAAAGATATTGTCTTCACCAGTCAGCTGAAGTCGCCCTCTTATTACGTTCTTGGTTATTCTCTTTTTTTGTCAAGAATATCTCGAGTTTTTATCATTCCAACCTGACGCCTGCAAAATAGCGCCATGATTTAGTCGGCATTTTAAAAAATTCTCGGACAAAAATAACAAAATAAAAAAGATTCCTTTACACTTAGTTATGCAGTTTCTGTATCTTTATTGTACTGAATCGATCGTTAATATGAGTTTTGTAAGTTATTCATTTTTTTTTATCTCTTCACCTTGCTCTTCTTCATGCTTTTTACACATGTGATTACTCACAAAGGCGTCTAAAGCCGCTTAAACATTAACGAGTTTTAGGTGGTGTGAATAGTGTTGCTTACAGCTGTGTAAATATTTATAGGGGAAAATATTTGTTACTTCCATCTGTATTCACGAACACACACGCAGGTCCAAACGTACAATTATCCGCATTCAGCTAATTTCCTCCTGCTCTCTACCAAGTCGTACGTTTATTAACTTCTACACCACTTTTCAGGTGAGCGTCAGGGAGGGAAGGTAATAACAGAAAGGAGGGAAGAAAAGAAAGATTATTTAAACAGAAGTAGAGTGGTGAAGTTATTGAAGAAATTGAGGAACATAAGAGGTAACGCAGAAAAGGAAAAAAAAAGGGATCGAAGCGAAGAAACAAAAGTAAGGAGAGACAAATTAAAAAAAGAAAGAGGCCAAAATAGCGCAACGACATACAAGGGAGAAGTAAAAGCCGAACAAAAGTATCTTCTTCTCTCCTACAAAGGGTGGTTAAAGCAATTTAAAAAAAACAAGAAGGGTAATTTGCGTTTTGAACGAAATAGGAACAAGAAAGCTTGCGAGGTACAGAAAGCAAAAGGAAGGTGGAAATTGAAGGCGAGACACGGACAAAGACAAGGGTAGGTGGGGAACGGAAGGTGTGTGGAAGTTCAGTACCTAATTACAGTGGGAAAAGTCCCGACCATGACAAATAATGAAGGCTCAATCTCGCCGAGTCATTCATTACCCAACTTTCTAATGTTGGATGCTGTGGAAGAGGATTTCACAAATCTTCCACTCGATTCGCTGCTCCTGCATAAGAACTGGAAGGGTCGTAAGGCGGGATTCGAACAAGTTCGGGACCAACCTAAAGAGTTGAGGATACACTTATTAAATAAACCCAAGAAAATATATGCGGAACAAAATATCGCAGCTCAAGAGGCTTTGTTCGAGGCGTTAGCGGCTCTTGTCCCATTCTGTGACAATGATGAATTGGATGTTCTTGCTGGTGAGCCACTCCGTGTCGTAGTGGAGAAGGGTTTGACGGGCCGTAGTAAGGCGGCCCAGGCTAGTTTCGCTTTTGCTCTTGATCTTGTCGGTGCTGGTAAGCAGACTCATGTGTTTAACGTTCTTCTCCCGGCGGTAGCACACAAAACACCGAAGAATCGTATTGCCGCGACTCAGCTCTGCGGACATATTGTTGATTTGTTCGGAGTTCACGGGCTCCCCGCAAAAGCTTTGTTGAAAGCAATGCAGCCCCTCTTCAACGACCCTAACCCTCAAGTCCGTAAAGAAGCCGCCAACTTGTGCTGCCACTGCTACAGCTACATCGGCGCAGGCGTTAAGAGCTGTCTTACTGACCTTCGCGAGGTTCAACTACAGGAACTAGAGAAACAGTTTGAGAATATAGTGCTGGGAAGAGTCCCACGAAGGAACATTAAAGGTATTGAGACATCCACACCAATAAAATCTGTTGCCCCCATAGTGGGTATCGCTAGTCGTACCGATCGGTCTAATGATTTGGATGATGATGCATATGCAGCATGCAGTGAGGAACCGGTGGTTTCGAAAATACCTCGCACCTTCTACCTTACCGCATTAGATAGATCGGCGAGGTGGCAAGATCGTGTAGCTGCTGTGCAAGAAACAGTCCTTCCACTGATTAGTGTTCCAAAAATACGACAAAAAGACGACTACCATGAATTGTGTACAATGATACGAGAATATTTAGTAGACCCGCAGGCACCGCTGATGTTGGTAGGTTTCAAATGCATTCAGGAAATGGCTCGATCCCTTAGGAATGCCTTTGCGCCGTATGCGCGTACGTATCTGAATCCTCTTTTTGAGAAAATGAAAGACAAAAAAACTAGTGTCGTTGAGCACGTTACGACAACACTTGAATCGCTCATTCGATACCATTGTATTACATTAGACCAATGCCATGATGAAATTGACGTCACTCTACAGAGTCGTGTACCTAACCAGCGGCTAGCCTTAATTCAGTGGCTCTCTCGCTTGACCGACAAACTAGAACCCACTTGCTTCAATCGAATCTGTCGCGCGCAACCCATGTTAAGCCGTGTTCTGAACGATGAAAAGATTGAGAATCGGGAGGCGGCCTACATTTTTGTGGCAAAGTTAATGGCTCTCAATGGTGAGGAGCACTTCCAGGCGCTACTCGTTTCACTAGACGAAAAGCAACGGGCAAAACTTGTGGCAATTATTAACAGTGCAGCGAATATGCAATGTACCCCCTCTAGTTCGCCGGCGAGAAAGGCGCCACGGCTGGAGCAGCGGTGCGAATCCATCGGCCAAAGACCTCACAGTTCCTCTGTGGCATCCTCTTGCTCGAGGTCATCGGTGTGTGGCGCGCGCGGTGGGCGTTTGGGTCGAGCGCTTAGTCACAACAAGTCCCTTCCCGAACAGCCTCGTGTCTCCGGTATGGAGGACGCGGTAACGTTAGAGTCGATGCTTCCTTCAAAGGATGAGGCATTTAATCTCATTTTAGGTCTATTGGGCGGTGATATGACAGTTTCGGTGCTTCTTACAGCCAAGGAGTGGTCGAGTCGGCACTGTGGTGTTCTAAAGGTGAAAAATATGGTAGTTGGCTGGTCGGAAAAGGAATCCACAGATTATCTCGACCATGTAGTTGTCTATCTTCGTGTAGACCCTGGGTGGAGAGAATCCATCTTCCAGGTATTTAATGCCATGGCTAGTGTATTGCAGGAAGTCGTTAACAAGGCGTCGAAGGTAAGCCCTGGAGCTGGTCATGCCATAATATCAGGGTGCTTAGGTAGACTAACAGATCAAAAGAGCAAGTCAGTTGTATGCGATCTAATTACATCCCTCACAAAAAGTTTAGGCGCGGCATTTGTTTTGCGGCACGTGGTTGGGACGCTCGTGCAGATAAAAACGCCAAAGTTATTGCACGAGTCCAATGTGTTTATGACACAGTTGTTGCGTTCCGCAACGGTGAGTCCTTCAGACGCGAAATGCGTTGTTGATTACGTTAATAATCACTGCGCTGAACATTTGTTTCCTACCGTCAGAACGACCGGTGCAACACTGTTGGCGATTATCACTGCCGGTTCAGTAGCTTCAAACGAAGATACTCTGGAACAATCAGCGAATACATTGGGGCAAAGCGAAAACACTTCTCTTAATGGTACAGTAGCCAACGCTTCTCGTACTGGCCCACGCCGCGAGGCCTCACAAGCGTCTACGGTGACATCATACCAGCCTGTGCGGGAACGTGACGAGAATGAGAGGTTGAGAACGAATTCCGTGACCACTAATGCAACAGAAGTGAAACCAACTTCACACCCGAGGCATGCTCATGTAGAGGCAAGTCGGTTGAACTCGTGTGACAAGCACAAAAAAATGTCCGCAGCCGTTGATGACGAAGAGAACCATGAAGCAGTTGACATCGGGCCGCAGCTTACTCTGCTCGCAAAGCAAATCACGGGTGCCCCCGACTGGAGAACCCGCTTGGAAGGGGTGAAAAAAGTTGAGGAACTTGTTTTCGCGAGCAACAAACGCATATGCCCAAATGGTGTGACGGAGATTATTGGTGCACTTCGTAGTCGATTTGATGAGACGAACAAAAACATTGTAGTTGATGCACTGCGCATCATATCATTGGTAGTTGAGGCAGCGGGGTTTTCAGCTTCGCGGACAGGTGTCAAGGGGCTCGTCCAGAGACTATTAGGGATGCTCGGGGACCAAAAGGTCAATTTGCGCGAGGAAGCCGCACGCTTGGCGGGAATTGCGCTGGACTGCTTAGGATTAGAACCAATTCTTCAACACATTCAAAAGCCGCTGATGGCGGAGTCTCACACTTCGAACTTAGTGGCGTTAGGCCTTATTGAAAAGGGTTTGGAGCAGAACACAGAAGGGAATGTCTCCCGGCGCGCAGTGAATTCTCTAGTACCCACTATAGTTCGGTTATGCATGAGTCGTATCCTCGAAGTGAGGTCTGCAGCGGAGCGTGTCATTGGTCATGTGCTCCCTTTTGTGGGTGAGGAAACGGTGCTACGATCCGTGAAGAACCTTCGACCCGCTGAGCAACAAAGTGTGATGGCTCTTCTAGGTCGTCAACTGCAGCATGCGTTACGGAACGGTAGTGACGAAGGGACGCGCGCGCCCTCTGTTTGCTTGAATAACTCAACGAGTCCTCGCTGCTCCAACTCTTCGCCACGATCACAGTGCTCATCAAGAGCTGGAGCAAGGGAGAGTTGTGCGAATCTTCGAAGCCTTGAAGTATCCGGTGTCGTTCCCCCTGGAAAAATTCCACACATGAACCTTCCAATTATTCAAGCGCAATCGGCTTCTGAGGCATCTCTAACTAGCGTCACTGCTGCTAGCGCACGTAATGCACAAGGATTTTCTCGTAACGAGGAGCTTCTTTCGATCCAAGAGATGATGGTAGGTTTGCGGTCTGCTTCTGCCACAGCAGCCATGGCAGCATGCAGTGAATTTCTGCAACGTCTTCCAAACGGCGAAGATTGTGGAACACCCGAAATGATTCACGTTATGGTAGAGCGACTACACGACAATATCAAGCAACTAAACGTTGAGCTCGCACTCGATATTATTCGGTGTTTGAAAGCGACATTTGAGACAGAGCGCTGTGCGCAACGCTGCCACACCAGTCTCCTGTTTCGTATGTTAGGTATGATTTTCGAATGTCTGCTGTCGGAATCTTTCTCACTTCACTCTAACGTCATCAAAGCTCTGAATAATACAACACTGACACTTCTAGAGCGCTGCCCTCCTAACGATGTGTTCAGTGCATTAATGTCTCGCATGACGATGTACTCTTCAACGTACATCGAAAATGGGACAAAACCGAGCCTAAAGTACGTTCAAGTAACCGTTAAGTGTTTGATGAGACTCGGTTTTACTTCCATCTCACCGGAGAATGTCATCGTCTGTTGTCACGAATATTTGCTACAGCACCCGCCAACTGCCTTTCGTAACTTGGACGACATTTCCATACGAACAGTGAAGACAATTTTGCAAGATTTCTGCCGACGGTATGGGTTGTCACTCCTTGAGATGACTAATAAGCTCGTCGGATCACAGAACCTTGTTTCACATTTCATCCGATCATGTTTGGATGTGGAAGAACAGATTGCACAGAGAGATAACGTCAAAGATCCCAACCGCAAGGTGGAATACCTGCAGCAGAGTCGAAAAGTGACGGAAAAGGGGGCGGCTGCCACTCAGAATGAGCAGGTTAACAACCAAAAAAAAGGTGCACAGCACGTTGACCCGCAAACGTATTGCACTTCACGTGGCAGCTTATCTGAAAGTGCTGCACCGGATGATGCGTCTGTTGTTGGAATATTCAGCCGGATTCGTAACCACGAAACAACCAATAGTGGAATTGAGGAGCTGTATCAGTTCATTAAGTGCCATCCACGCAGTCCAACCTTTGAGAAGCAGTTTCGGCGGTGCTCGGAGGCGTTCCGTTCTTACATCAAAAGAAAAATGGAGTCTCAGATGATGAAGGATGATGACAAGCCGCCGGGGTTCGCACTTCCTGAGATTCTACGACTCACCGCTTAAATTCCTCTCCGTTATTTCCTTCAACACATATACAAGCATGTGTGTATAGATAAATATATATACGTACATACTTGTATTCATTTATATTTGTTTATTTATATATTATGTGTCGTAATGTTTCTTTTTATATCTAACTGCGCGTGCGTGAGTAAGCTGTCATTCATCATTTAAACGAAGATGAAAGGGAGAAAAATAGAGAGGTGTATCCCAGTTGAGAAAAGAAACAACTCATTTGTTGTACAAAATAGAAGCGCTTACACTATTGTTAGCGGTATACAATTCCTAAGGAAAAGACAAACATAAGGGGGGAAATCATGGCCTCTTTGTTGCAAGCACATCACCAAAGGAGGAAAAAGGAAACTGACAGAATAGGGTTGGAGGAAGCGAACGTGGGGCAGTTAGAGGTGGACCGTGTCAGTGTCAAAGGAAGAATGCAAACGGAAGTAGGGGAGTGTATCAGAGAAGAAAGAAGAGGAGATTAATAGGGTACACATATACGTACATACTTTTTTTTTTCGGAAAATGCGAGGTATTCAGACTCGAAGGACGGTACGAGCGTTCCACAATTTTTCTTGCCGCTTTTTTTTCTTTACCGTTGTCATCAGGGTGCTTGTTCATTTATTCGTGTTATTTAATTTTGTGTGCTCTTCCCCCCCTTTTCTGCGGTATTAATGTTTCTGATGGTCCCTCTCTTACAATGCTACGGATCCTGAGTGTGCCTCTTATTCGTGTCACGTGTTTCCTAATCTTACTTCTACTATTACTATTATTTCTACTACTGATTTTCCCATCTTTGCCATTACTGAGCTTGTTATGTTTTAAGTCTCTTTTTTCCTCGCGACGCGGTACCCTTCTTTCCCCTCATTTTTACTTTCGTTGTTGTTTTTATCTTATGTTGTGGCTTGCTTCATAACTGCGCTTCTTTGTCGTTTTCTCTGGTATGGTTTATTTTTTTTTTCTTTCCCTTTAAGCAGTTACCCAACTTGTGCGGAAAAGCTGTAGAAAAGGATAACCAGAAGCCACATCTTTGACTCCTTAAGCCAGCACCTGCGATAATGCCCCGAGGATCAAGCAAATCCAAGAAGGAGGTATCTGAGGAGCCCAAAACTACAGGCGGGAGCGGTGGTGACGCTACAGAAACAAGTCCTCCCACCCCAAAAGCAAAGAAGGGAAAGGGTGGAGATAAAATGCTTGTCAACGAGCCGAATGATGAAAAACACACTGTGGAGGATGCACGAACCGTGCAAACACCATCTGATCACGAGACAAGCGCGGCTAGAAAAAAACCACCCCCAAAGGACGTAAAAGATGAAAAGAAAAGCGAACCTGCTCATGGAGGTGGGAGATTGCTGAAGAATAACCCCAATGATGAAGTGGTTCCGGTGGAAGGCATGCATAACGTCGCAACACCCCGCTCTGGTCTCATCACAACTGAGAGTGATGGTGCAAAAGGCACAATGCTACGAAACGCCCCCCACGACGAAGCGATTCCCGTATCTGGACATGCTATAACAATGGACACACCAAAGAGGACGATTGACGTCCATCCGGGGACCATTACCAACACAGACGACGATGATGACCCCAAAAGCACAGAGGAGGAGGAGAGTGTTCCAATCGGCCGTACACGCGGGTATTGCAACCCCAGACCGGAGGCCATTAACCTGGAGGCGGAAGTACCAGAGACAACAGCTCCAAATCTGGGGTACAAACCACAGGAGTACGCTATGGTGAACGCCAACGCTAGTCGCGAAGTGCAGGAACTTTTTAAACGCATTCTTGATTATCAACCTCAGACACCAGAACTTCCCGCCAAGCTACGTCCGTTTATTCCCGACTACGTTCCTTCCATTGGCGACCTCGATCCATTCTGTAAGATACCACGACCTGATGGCAAGCCCGACGGTCTGGGTATATATGTGTTGGATGAACCTTCTGTGGCACAATCTAATCCCGCCGTAGTCCTACTAGAACTTCGTGCAACAAATATTCATTCCGTTGGTGGCTTAGCGGAAGCTGTGGATTCTTTTGAGGATGCAGCAAATAGACCGGAGGTGATTGATCGCTGGATAAATGATGTGAAGAAGGTACACTATAAAAAGCCTTTACCCACCATTAACTACCAAAAACCTATGCCTGAGATAGATTTGCTTTTGCAGGTGTGGCCACAGGAATTCGAAGAATTCCTCAATTCGGATGTGCAGTTCCCACCCCCTCAAATCGATCTTGATTTGGATCAGTATGTGAGGGCCTTGTGTTGTATTCTCGATATTCCCACTTATACCTCACTTATTGACTCCTTGCACGTGATGTTCACGCTCTATCAGGAGTTTAGGGCGAATCAACACTTTCAACACGAATAGAATTTCTACAAGTTTGCTTCAGTTCAATTGAGGAAGTCAAGGGGTGGAGTGTGGAGGGGGAGGAGGAGAAAGGACGGAAATTGGGGAATGATTGCGGAATAGGATACATCAGATAAAAAAACAATGAAAGACAAAGTGGTGAGGGAAACCGAGGAGAGAGGAGACAATAAAGACAATATGAGGGTGAAAATTGGATGTCGTTGGTTACTAAACGACAAACCAACATCTTCCTTGGTTGCTGGGGACAATAATTCCATACAGTTGTGGGAACCCCACTGCTGTTGCAACTACATCTATTGTGAATTATGTGTGGGTTCTACCCTCTTTTACTCTTCATGCACTTTCTATGGCAGTGATTTTTTTTTTTTTACATTTAGTATGCGTAGTTGAGTACACAAGAAATAATTTCAAGAAAAAAAATTACAGTACAATTTGGCGCCGTGTGATTTTATCGTTTAATAGTCATGGATTCACCAACTGAGTTTTCTTGTGGTACACAATGGGATGATGATAGACGAGGGGAGGAACCACTACTTCCAGAACTTACACTGCACGGTTGCGGCCTTCGGAACTTGTCTTTGATAGTGCGTGGTGCTCAAGGAGCTGTTTATTCGGCACACGACGAGAATGGTAATCGCTTTGCGGTCAAGAGACTTTTCACGCAGCGCAGCGATTTTGGGATTCGTGGCGTTTCTGAAGGCGCATTGCGGGAAGCGACATTACTGACACTTGTTAGACAGGAAATGGAAAAACTGGTACATGACACCGCTTTTGATGTTGTCCGTCTGCAGGGAGTGGTTGAAGCACCATACAAAGAACTATGTCTTATTTTGGAGTATTGTTCTCTCGACCTCTCACAGGTGGTCGTCAAGTCTAAGCGTCACACGCGAAGTTTTCCTTTAGTTGCCGAGGGACCTCAGGTGCGGTGCCCCGTGCTTTCGAATATGGGTGTTGTTCGGTATCTATTGCGCGGAATTCTCCAAATACTCAACAATCTCCATGTTAATTGCCGTATTATCCATCGTGATGTGAAACTGAGCAACTTTCTCGTTAGAGGGGACGGCAGCGTTAGGTTGAGTGATTTTGGAAGTGCCCGTTTGCTGCATGAGACTGTAGAGGAAAAGGAAGCAGCTGAGTGCGTTACTAGCGATCCGCAGGATGAAGACGAGGTTGACTGTAGCGATCCGTTTTCTCACAGCTGCGAAGGTTACACTCCCGCTGCTCAGCGGACAACTTTGATATATCAAGCACCTGAATGTCTACTTGGGGAACGCACGTACACAACTGCTGTGGACGTATGGGCTGTTGGCATTGTTTTTGCCGAAATATTGCTTCAACGTCACCTCTTCCGTTCTGTCAATGAACTAACGTTGATATCAGACATTTGGAGGCTTCTAGGAACACCTTCAACTAAAGGCGAAGATCCCAACATTCAGGGCACCAATGGCGTGACATTTGCGGCACCCACTGAACCCACTGTCGACGTAAAGTTTAATGATGATATTGTTAGTCCGGAGGGACGTGATTTGCTGAAAAAAATGCTTGAAGTGGATCCCAAGAAACGTGTCACGGCAGCGGATGCATTGCGTCATCCGTTTCTGACCAGCGTAGATGCACAACTGAGTCTAAAGGAGGCCCCTGCGCTGTGGAGAGAAAAAGTAAAAGAATGTTTGGAAGGGGGAACACAGGCAGTCCCCATGGGGGCTCCATTCCTTGCTTTAGATGACGATGAGGAAGAAGAAGAAGAAGAGGAAGACGTTGACATGAACATGGCCACACTTTGAGCGATGGTGTTGGTTTTCCCCTGCCCGATTTTCCTTCTCACCACCTCCGGCCATGATATGTTTACAGTTTTTTTTTTTAAAAAGCTGTTTGAAACAATGAGGCGGTAATGAAGTTGAGGTGGACGAATAGTAAATAATGTGAGAAGTGCTACGTGGAAAAGAAGGAATACCGTGCATCGATAAGGTGATTCTGAGCCCACTTTATCTCGTTTTTTTTTTTACCACTGTGTGCTTTGTTAACCCCATTTAACTTCATATAGTCTCATGATAGCTCCCATTTTACAGATGAAAAAAAAAGTAGCCTCTTTTTCTTAGATATTGTCGTTGTGCTTGTCTAATTCCTTCACCTCGCTTCACTTGTTTGCTATACCTTTTCCATTCTTTCAAAGTTGACGAACATTTTTGTTTTCAGTAATTTCAATGCAAAAAAATCAGACTGCATATTATCGTACACTCGGTGTCAACCGGGAGGCTACTCAAGAAGAAATAAGTAAAGCATATCGAACGCTTGCTATGAAATTACACCCTGACAGACCAGGCGGAAGCATGGAAAAGTTTCAGCTGCTTCAAAGAGCATACGAAGTGCTGGGTAACGAATTCTCTCGATCCAACTACGATGCGGAGCTCCAAAGACGAAAAAGTAAAAGGATTGGGTTTAAGCGCCCTCCGGATTTGGATGGTGTGCTCATGCCGGTGTACTACAAACTTGCTAATGGCGACTTGTACACATTTGAGACGGCAGTAAGTCAAATGGGCTGTACATTCAGGCATGGCGATATTATTTCATTTGGCGAGAAAATTGGCTGCTTCGTGGGGCTCGCAGGGGATGACTTTTATTATTGGCGCCGAGAGGGCAGCAATCACGCAACCAAACTTTGTCAGAGAGGGAGTTTTGGTGTGGGTTCCGTCAATTTGGTTATGCGCGCGAATTTACAAAACTATAACATCTCACAACTACGCACACTTGCTGATGCACCTCTAGGGAGATATCGCCCAACTTCCCCCGGTCCTACCACTAAAGCCGCCACTCCGAAGGCTGCGGATTGTTCCACCACTAGGACGAACAAATGGGCAACCACGACACCACGGAAAGGGGACTTGAGATCGGAATGTGAACTGGCGCGGCTCGCTATCACGCGACAAG
This sequence comes from Trypanosoma equiperdum, assembly GCF_001457755.1. Taxonomy (NCBI): domain Eukaryota; phylum Euglenozoa; class Kinetoplastea; order Trypanosomatida; family Trypanosomatidae; genus Trypanosoma; species Trypanosoma equiperdum. Next base: position 65,104 of record NW_027123740.1, on the reverse strand, counting down.
TTGAGCAACGCCGTTTTGAAAAAAATGTTCGTGCCTTGTTAAAGAAGGAGCGCGAAGCACGTGAATGCATTGACGAAGTTTGTAAAGCGACCATGGAGGATTGCCGCGTGGAGTTTGAAGAAGCATTAAAACAAAAAATTGTGACCGCAAAAACAAGAAGATCATAACCGTGAAGATGTGATATACTTCTCCCTTTCTATAATGATTGCGGAAACAGGGATAAAACGAGAAGGCTTCTGTATTGTGAGTGTCGCGTGAATGCAATTTATAGGAATAAAAATAACGCAAAACAAATTGACAT
>NW_027123740.1:64384-64793 GCF_001457755.1 Trypanosoma equiperdum | reverse complement strand
AAAAAAAAAATATATCCTTCGTCTTGAAGAAGTTGAAACAGTTGGTGGTTGCGACATAACAATTAGAGGAAACAACAAAAATCCCCCCAAAAAACAAAAAGAACAAACGTACGTTGCTTCATTCCGTTGGGCGAAGCATACTTCCCTCCGGAGGGAACCTCCACATCGTGTGTTATTGTGTTGCGCATCTCTGTAACGCATTAAAGTTGAAATGTGTGTTTCTTTTTGTGTAAGGGGATTTTTTTTCTCACCCTTTTTTCAGTTGACCACTATTGTGTTACATTATGTGTGAGTGTCCGTGGATTGAATATTATCCCTGTATTGTAACTGATATATCCCTGCGAGTGGGATCGAATCGTAAATTGTTGTTAAAATAAAAGTGCATTCGACGATATGATCCCTATTGGAA
>NW_027123740.1:38742-64366 GCF_001457755.1 Trypanosoma equiperdum | reverse complement strand
TTTTTTTTTTTAAATCGGAGGGAAAGGAGAGGGAAAGGGTCATGCGAGTGGTCACAGGGAATATTTGCGTCTGACACCCTTTTTCGTCAGATGTTGGCGGCAACGTAGCCTTTGTACGTGTGAGATGGGAAGTGGAGTAAAGGGGGGAGGGAAAATAGAAGTGTAACACAAGTGAAAGTAAATGAGTTTCTTCTGTAATGGTGTTGTTCTTTTTTTCTTTTTCCTCTCCATACATTTTTTTCCCCGAGTTCGAGTTTTATTACTACAAAGAGGATAGCGGTTCTGTTTGATTTTATTGACGATAAACTATGAGTGACTGTACACTGTCTTACAGGTGGGAGGAAAGGGGTTATGTTGTATATTGAGTGTGCTTGCAACTATTTTATTTTCGCAGTTGCATGCTTTCTCGTGCCGTCGTCAACACTTTTCTGTATGAATTTTTTAATTATTATTTATTAAATGTCGTGTCTTGCTACTTCTCAATCACACTTCCCTTACATACAGGATTGTTTGATGCATTTGGCATCATTTTCCTTTTTAATCAGCAGTGAAAAACGGTTTAGTGTGGCTTGTGAGAAGGTAGTGGGTCGTTGAAAAGAACCTTCGGATCTTACTTGAGGTGACTTCCCCTCTTCAAAGCAGTTGCTTCCTCAACGGTTTATAAATTGCAACTCTCTATTTATTTTTGTTATTTGCATTGTAGATGTCCAAGGAGGAGGCGGCTTTTTTTAGCTTTGATACCATCACCGGTCCAAAACCACCGCAGAGAGCCCGGGCGGGTCTTTTCCACCTGCCACATGGTCCATTGCGTACTCCCATTTTTATGCCCGTCGCTACTCAAGCTACTCTGAAAGGTGTAACGGTGGAGCAGTTGGAATCCCTCGATGTGGAAATTATTCTTGGAAACACGTACCATTTGGGTCTAAGACCAGGGGAAGATATACTTAATGAGATAACACGGCGTAAGAATGCAAATTCCTCTACGGATTCCCGAAACACCTCAAAGCGAGTTCGGGATAACATGGATGGGATTCATTTTCTTCAGGGTTGGAAGCGAAATATTCTTACCGACAGCGGGGGGTTTCAGATGGTGAGTCTCCTTCGACTGGCTAACATTACGGAGGAAGGTGTGCGATTTCAGTCCACACATGGTGGTGGCGGTGGGAAGATAGTGGTCGACGATAACGAGGCGAAGACCTCCGTTGCCTCTGCTGAGGTGCCAGATGATGGTGAATATAGTTTGTTACTTAAGCCTGAAGATAGTATTCGCATTCAAAACGCTATCGGTGGTGACATTATGATGCAACTCGACGATGTTGTGCACGTGCTCACAACTGGACCGCGCGTGGAGGAGGCTATGAGGCGCACGATACGATGGTTAGATCGCAGTCTGGCGGCAAATGCAAATCCAGAAAAACAGGGAATATTTGGCATCGTGCAAGGTGGGCTGGACTCAGGGTTGAGAAGTATTTGCATGGAGGAGATGGTCAAACGTAAAGCGTGCAAAGGTTATGCTATTGGTGGTTTGAGTGGTGGTGAAGCAAAGGAGCAGTTTTGGGCAATTGTTGCTCAGTGCTGTAAAACTTTGCCTAATGACAAACCACGGTACTGTATGGGTGTAGGATATCCAGAGGATATTATAGTTTGTATAGCGTTGGGCGTCGATATGTTTGATTGTGTTTATGCGTGCCGCACTGCAAGGTTTGGGTCGGCACTAACATCTCGAGGAAAAATCCAAGTGTCCAAAAAAGTTTATGCAAACGATATGGGACCACTAGACCCTGAGTGCAACTGTATGACATGCAAAACCTTTACTCGCGCTTACTTGCACATTGTTGCAGCGAAGGAATCTATTGGGGCTACACTCCTATCGTACCATAACTTGGCGTACCTCATCAATCTAACACGCGGTGCACGGGAGGCGATTCTTAGTGGTACATTTGTCGAATACGTACAGAAGTTTTTTTTAGGATATTACCCGGCACGGGATTACCCAAAGTGGATTGTTGATGCACTTGCTTCTGTCAGTGTTGAGCTCCCCCGCTGATTATTAGGGGAAAGGTAACGCATCAGGGCTGAATAAGGAATAAGGTTTCAATAACACGAATCGGTGTCTTTTTTAGTGTTCTTTTGGTATTCTCTTTGTTTTTTTTTCATGCAAACAATGGGAAACATCTAGCCCTACGGATGAGGTTGTTGAATCAAAATCCTTTCTTTTAAAAAAAAATTACCCTCGTTGTTAAAACACCTTGGGACAAGTTTGGTGAAAATGAATCAAACACGAAGTGATGCTATTAGTAATTAAGAAAGGCTTTTAATTTTCCCTCCTTCTCTTTGTTTTAATTCAATCTTTTTAAAAGGGTTGGTGTACACAACCTGCTTCTCTTTTTTTTTCTCTCCCTTAAAATTAAGGTCTCTTTGTTACGTCACTCTTACTTATTGCACTATTTTTTTTCCCTTTCCCCCCATCAATTTTGTTTGTCTAATTTTATTTTATTTTTTAATTTATCTTTACTCCCCAGAAAATACAGCGAGAACCCATCTGTAGGGTCGGTAAAACTGCGTCCTCTTGTTGATAACAGTTGCCGCAACCCACACAAACACACAGGTGTAACCAGCAATAATTTTTCACGGTAGAGAGAACACTTAAGTAAGACACATCAACAGGAGGAGGCACTGTAAATTTGAATTTTAAAAAGGGGGAGGGAAAAAAAAACTAACGGAAAAAAATACCAAAAAAAAAAGAAAGGACATGTCGGAGACAATACCCGTTTCAGTACAATGCTGTGAGGGCCGATTCGAACTTTCAGTGGACTCAAACCACACGCTACGTGACGTTTTGCGTCAGTTTAAACGGGAAGTCGCTGCTCTCGATCCAATAAATTTGGAGGAGTATGTTGTGAACCATGAAGGTAAATTATTGCTGGACGACAGCGTTACTCTGCAAACAGTTGGAGTGAAAAAAGACAGCGTGTTTGTGCTTGTCAGGAAGGCGTGCTGCCCAGCGGCCAGTCCAGAAAAGGATGAGGACGATATGTAATCGGTTCACGCAATATATCTTTGTAAATGTATGTTGATGTGCCATATTTACATGTATATTTGTATGTTCATATCCATATTCATGTTTGTATTCACACCGTTGTGTGTGTACGTCTATGGTTTGAAGGTTGTTGTTTTTTTTTGTAATAAAATGTTACTTTTTACTTTCCGTTATTGCAGCAAAGAATATTTTCACATTTGTTCTTTTTTGCCTTCTATTCTCCTTTTTTTCGTTTTTTTGTTGAACTTCATTGTCTTCTTTTTTTTTTCTGCAGCTCCTTTGTCGACATGTGACCGGTCGTTCTTTCTCTCGTTTTTATGCCATCTCCATTTAACGCTGTTTAGGAGATGATATTAGAGAAATTTGTAAGAATGGTTCTAACGAGATAATGCAGGAACAAGAACGGTGAGGAGGTCATATGTGGGTGCGTGTGTGTGTGTGTGTGTGTGTGTGTGAGGAGGTATAATTAAAAAAAAGTAATAATAATACAATAAGCGGCAAGTTGTGTGTTTTTCACGGTTGTTGGGTTTTATGTGAATGCGACGCAAATAGTGGAACGGTGATGTCCCACAACCGCAATGATTTAGCCATTATTTTTGACCGCATACTGCGCACAAATGCACCCAAAGAAATGCGTATGTGCACTGGTATTTGTGTGAGCTGCAAAGAAGGGAGGTGATGAATATGCTGATTTTTTTATTTCCGGTATGTGTTTGTCACGGAATGTTTAATATTTTCTTTTGTATTTTTTCCCTTTTATTTCGTCTCTCCAACTGTGACAGTGCGATGATTGCTCTCTTTTTTTTTTGTTTCGCAGAGAGCCTTTCTAAAGTTTTTTTGGCTCGTTTCTACTGTCTTGCTTCCCTTTCGATTTATTGCTTCAACCCGATTGATATACTACGCTACCGCTCCTTCTGCTTTCCTATCTTTTAAAAAATTTTCAATCTATCAATTTTTAATGTTTACACATATATGTGTATATTAAACAATATACATTTTACACATTAAGTAATATCCGACACCATCTTTTTTTTTTGTTTCCCCCTCTCCCGTCGGGACTTCCAATAGCTCCCGGTTGTTGGCGGAACCGGTAAAGCATAAAAAAGGAAAAAAAGGGATATCCAAAAGCAAGAAGAGGTGGCAGAAACTGAAACGAGAGGTAGAAGGAAAGGCGACAGCGACAGCGAAAGCGGAGGGAAGTGAAGTGTTTGAGATTTACTGAACAAGGAGTAGAGTAGGAACAACAACCATGCCCGTAAAGCAACCGCCAAGGGTAACGAGGGAACGAAAAGCCGCCTCAGAAACTGCGGCACTTGAACTTCCAGCGACAAATGAAAACACGCGAAAGGCGGCTATGTCACCTTCTGGCTCATCAGAACAGGCTGTTTTTGAGGTTCATCCAAGAGAAATTGTCTTTGCGGATTTTGTCATGCACGAAAGCTATGAAGTTGCCCTTAGCTTGAAGAACATATCTAGGGAAGCGCAGTTTGTCCGTGTGCGACAATCGCATGACCGCTTTGTCACCCTTGTTTCACCGCTCCCGCATGCCAAATCAACAAAAGTTGCACCAGGACTAACCGTTGTGTACAAGGTAGTTTTCAGGTCAGAGGATGAGCGTGACTACAGCAGTGACATTATAGTGACAACTAGCCAGGAGGAGTTCACCATCCCTCTCCGTGCCATAGCGAATCGTGGGCGGCTGGATTTACCAGAATCGTTTGCCGTCTCGCCATCTCCGGTGAAGTGTAGTGGTTCGACTACATTGTTCCTTCGAAACAAGGGGAAATTGGACTGTCAATGGCGCGCTGTGTGTCAGGCACCATTTGCAATCTCTCCTTCTTCCGGCGTCGTTCCCTCGGAAGGGGGCGTTCTTCCCGTCAGTATTGTATTTACTCCACCAAAATTGCAGACCTATAGCGGTTCTATAGTTTTTCTTCTTGGCCCGGAGGAAAACGCCGTGCAGGAGCTGCCAGTTTCGGGTAGTGCAATGGAATTGTCTATCATACAGGATAAAAGCGAGGCGCTGTTCCCCGATACGTTTGTGACACTGGAGAGTCAAGTGATGATATCGGTTAGGAATGAAAGCGACCGCACGATACACTTTACGTGGAAAGCTGAACAGACTGATCATCAAGAAAAATGTGCAACTGAAAATGCTATTGCAGAACAATCCGGGGCCCTTACTTACGCTGTGCTGTCTAATGCGGAGCATGAATCCACTCGACAACGGCTAGCTAGGGAATATATTGACCACATAACCAAGGGAGGCCGCGTTTTTGATGATGACGTCTTCACAATTGAGCCTGTTAGTGGTGTGATATACGGGAAAGGAAGTAGAGAGTTTATTGTGACCTTCAACCCGCAACTGGCTGTAAGCTACCTCTCAACTGCGTACCTCGATATTGAGGGTAAGAATCAGCGCCTTCCACTGCAAATGAAAGGGAAGGGTCTAGCCCCTCTATGTGAGTTAGAGTTTACTACTCTCGACATTGGTGATATTGTCGTTGGTGCTGTGCATGAATACAGAGTGGAAATCATTAACAAGGGTTGTGTTGAGGCCCGCTACAAGGTGATGCCACAGGATACGCTAATGGGAAGAAAATTCTCCTTTTCTCCCCCCGAGGGGGTCCTTCCACCTGGTACAACGGAAACGTTTGTCATTCGTCTAGAATCTGATCTTTTGGGTATCATTTTGGAGACTTTTAACATACACATTCACGGTGCGCTTGATGGTTTAAAACTCTTCTTTCGTGGACGCGTTACGAGTCCTTCCTTGCAGTTTAATCGGAAAGAGTTGAACTTCGGTAATGTCTCGTATACCACTCACCATTCTTGCTCGTTACAGGTGATGAACACTGGAAGCTTTGATATTCGGTACAAGTTGCGCATCCCCGAGTCGAGCCCCTTGTGCAACTGCATTACCGTCACCCCATGTGAAGGACTAATACCTGAGGGAGGTGTACATGATATTTGCGTGGATCTTGTCTCGAATGCACTGGGGTCACGGGAAACCAAACTCCTCGTTGATGTAGAGGACGTTGGTGATGCTGTACACACACTTCCCATCAAGTTCTTTTGTCTTGTACCCACGCTACAACCTTCTCAAGACCAACTTCACTATGGGCATTGTTTCGTGGGGCACAACTACACCATGAACTTAGAAGTTGTTAACAAGACCGCGTTGGTGGGGAAGTTTAGCGTATTTCTGCAGGAGTTGCTCGACACACAAGCAGACACAGCCATCGTTTCGATCGGCTCACCGGATAATACTGACGGCGTAGAGGTGATTGAGGCCCGCAGCCGTTGCCTTGTTCCCATCACGTTGACACCGTTAGCAGTGGGTGAACTTCGCATGACACTCTATGTGCGTGTCCTTGGTTCGGAAGAGCAGTTAATGCCCGTTTTGGTAACTGCTTCTGCATGTGGTCCAACAGTGGTAGCGGTACCGAGGCATCTTTCTTTCGGGGGTTTACAACTTCTGGACGAAAAGGAGCTTCAGCTTACTCTCACGAATATGAGCAGCATTACTGCTTACTTCACAACTGAGTTTCTTCTGGGTGCTGCAAAGACAGAAGAGCCGGTGTTCTTTTTGGAACCGACAGAAGGCGAAATAGAACCGGAGGGCACTTTCATCATTAAAGTGAGAGCGCGCTTGGACGAAGCGCGGACTTTCGAAGAGAAGATTAGGGTAGCGGTTCGCCACTCAGAGAAAACCTCTCAAGTTATTGACGTTGTCGCCAACGGGAAAGGTTATGCCCTGGTGCCTCAAGACGATGCGGATGAATTCGATTTCGGTGACATTTTCACCGAAACGACTGTTGAAAAGAAGCTGATCATCTTAAATAAGGGGCGTCGTGATATTGAAGTTATATGGAGCGGTCTCAGTCGAAACCGGGCCGGAAGAGGTGGTATGCCCAATGTCTTCTCTGTAAATCCCGAAATGGCCCTCATACCCGCACGTAAATCATATGAGTTTGTTGTCCAAGGGTATGCAACAACTAAGGGTGTATTTTCGGACTGCTTTACTTTAAAGGACAAGAACAGGTACAAGGTTGTTCTCTCCAAAAGCGTCCAGGGAAACTTCATCACTCCTTCAATAGCATACAGTACGAAGAAGGTTGTGTTTGATTACATCTACGGTACAGAAGGTGACACCGGTTGTGCTGTAACGACAAAGACGTTTACGATGAAGAATACGTGCACTCGTACATTACATGTGTCACTCCGTTGCTTAACCCCGGCGAACGGAAGTAGCTCACCCTTTACACTCGAGAATCCAACAACCTTCGCTCTCTCCAGCGGTGAAACCCGCATTGTCGGTGTGACCTGTGATGCTCTCTACCGCCGAGACAACATCGCGCACTCGGCAAAGGGGCGTGTGCTGGTTACTTTTAGCAACCACACCACCACTGAGTATGTGTACCTTACGGTGAATATTGCTTTACCGAACGTTTCCATTGTGCCTGATACACGTCAGTTAAACTTTGGTTCGGTGCTAGCCGACACAGAGAAGCGGTTGCAGATAACTCTCACGAATCTATCGGAAATTGTTTCGGCGAACTTCCACTGGGGCATTGAGACACTTGGGCATCCGGCAGCGACATCCAACGCCAAAGTACCACTGGCAGAAGAAGAAGAACGCGAAGAGCAGCAAGAGCAGCAGTTGATACGGAAGCACTTCGACATTATACCGTTCCGTGGTTCCATACCCCCTGGGGGGAAGACTGTTGTTGAAGCAGTTTTTTACGGTGCACGTGGGCGACACGAGGCGAACGCAAAGTGTAGTCTTGAAGGTGGCCCGAGTTACAGTGTGAATCTGATTGGTTGGAGCGACGTTGCTGTGCGGTTCGATCGCACAAGCCTGGATTTTGGTATTATGCACTACAAAGATAGAGCAACTAGAACCATTTGTATATCTAGTCCCTTACGTGTCGCTGTACCTTTCTCCGTAGACCTCACCAGATTGAAGCAACCAGAGTCGCTGACTGTAAGGCCGTTGAGAGGAACAGTCACTACCAAAGTGTACCTCACCGTTACGTTCGGTCCCATGATCCCAGAAGAGGTAATAGAAACTTTTACAGTGCAAGTTGGTCATTTGCACCCGCAAGTCATTAAAGTTCGTGGCCTGGGACAAGTGTCAACGATGTCGGTGGTACCAGGTGAGAAGAATGTAAAACTGAGGCGTGTTGAGGATCCAATTTTTCAGGAATTTTTCAATGAGCTCAGTAAGCGAGAATGGGTGCCTCACCACACTAAAATGGGTTCCTCAAACCCCATACCACATGTGGACCCTTCTGTGCTCGAAGCAGAGAGGTTGACCCTCTGTCAAACGATACTTCCCACCAGAGAACTGGTGCCATCGGTATGTTCGGCATCTCCACCTCCACAAACAACTACCTCGGAGGGTCAGCAGGAGGAAATACCACCTCTTCTCGCGCGGTATATTCTTGACTTTGGGCACGTTACGCGACAAGATGTTCGGACAGCCAAACTTCTGTTGGTAAACACGTCGACGTGTAGTACCTCGATATCTCTGGAGAAGAATTCGCAGCAGCCTCCCGTTGTAACAGTGGAACCGCTAAAAATTCCTACTATGGCTCCGATTTCGCACACGGAGTTCGTCGTTACGCTTCATGCCAGTGAAATTGAAAAGGGTTCTACCGGTGCTGATCGACGGGAAATTACGTTAAACCTTGCGAAGGGACCACGTGTTATTATTGAAGTACATTATTACTTGGCAACGCCCATGCTGACACCCGAATCGCATGTTGTGGATTTCGGTGATCTCCGACCAGGTCACATTCATGTAAAAAATGTTCATTTTTACAACAATGAAGCTGCGCCATGTAGTTGGACGTTCAAATTGATCGAAACAAAGAAGAAAGGAGAAGCGCAGGATCCCCGGAGAAGCCCATCAATTGAAACAGTTTACAAGAAGCAATTTAAAATTGGAAAGGAGCGGGGGATATTGCCGCCATATTCTTGTATGGCTGTTCAAATGAGTTTTCATTCGTGGTATGTTGGTCCTGCAAAGGCCAGGTTGCGCCTCCGTTTTGCATCCAACCCAAACGATGAGTATATGACAATTATTGGTAACGTTAGAGATGTTAAGGTGAATATTTCGCCCACTCCCGTTAATTTCTTGCCACTTCTTCCGTGTGAAGCTGTGTACCATACATTAACCATAACAAACAATGAGGAGCATCCCATTGAAGTTGTTTGTATGAACTATGATCAGAAGGTCCGCATTGAACGGAGAGCGTTACAACGTTTCTTACAGGGAGTTACACCAACTCAAGAAGAGAAAGGACTTTACCTTCCACTCCGGGAGGCGGGTGATGCCTTACCAGAGGGTTTGCTAGACGCAACGTTCGAAAATTTAAATGCCGAAGAGACTGCTCTTGAGTTCGTTGGTGTAGATGAGTCACTCGAAAGGGCATTAGAGCGGCGGCGTGGAAGTTACAGCTCAAGAGCGGGGCAAATAGGCCGACAACCATCCAGGAGACAATCTATGGACAAACCGGATGCGATCGCTTTACGCTCAAAAAGCTTAAGTTGCAAAAATTCATTTTCGGTTGTTAATCCTAAGGTTATCGTTGTTGTTGGACCTCCATGCTCTGGAAAAACCACCCAAACGCAGAAGTTGAAGGAAAGTTCCGGAGTTGTGGAGTTAGATTTGGATGCCATGATATTGTCTGAGGCGGAGTTTGACACGGCCGAAGGTGAATTAATTCGTGGTTTACTTTCTGACTACGACAAGCTTCATGCTGCTCCTCCAGTGATGCCTACGGGACGGCATAGTGACAAATTGAATCCGTTGTTGCCACTGGCTAACTCGAAAGTTGTGATTCTTCTTCATACACTCGTTGTTCGGCAACTGAAGAAGGTTGATAACGTGACCGCCGTAGTTATTGATGATTTGAAATCCATAATCACGGAAAATCGGGAGGCGGTGCTCTTCGCCATCAGTAAGGCTGCCCAGGTGACCGGTATGACACTGAAAATAATATCCCTTGGTGTGAGTGAGGTGACGGCTGACCTTCGGCGCAACCTTGACATACAGCGGAAATGCAATGAAACAGCAGAGGCTGCTAAAATTCCACTCTTGACGGAAGAGGAGTACGAGGAGCTTAGTGAAGGGGAACGCGACACGTATAACCACCAGCTACTGTACTACAACAAATGTAAACGAGACCTTGCGGATGTCACTAAGGAAGTGACACGATTGGCAGAAGAAAAAGAAAACAATGAACAGCATACGGTGCAGAAAGTGATCGACGCCGAAATGGCAGCGAAAGAGGAAATGGAAGAAAGAATGCGGGCATCAACGAAGGGGAAAAGATATGTGCCGGAACAGCGGCCGGCACCGGTATGGCACAAACTTAGTGACCTGGAGAGATACAAGGAACTTTACATTCATCTCCGCGAGAGAAAAGATTTGGATCACATCATTGTTGACGGGGAAAATTGCAAAGACCTTACCGAGCATGTAATTTCAAATGAAAATAGCAACGGTGCACTCGATGCATTTTTACGGGGGTCTGTAACGGAAAATGCCAATGATAAAAACCGGTTGATAAATATATGGAATTTTGGAGCGAATGGCGTGTGGGAGTTTGTGTCAGAGGAGTATCTCAATACGACTCACGAAGCATATGAGGGCTTACGTATATTTTCTCGTACACCTCGCGATCTTTCAACCAAAAAAAACCCTAAGGGTGCAGTACCGGTGGTTGCGTCACCATTGGTGGAAGCCAGTAGGTGGTTGATTGCACCAATGTCATCAACAGACGTTACTCTTGTCTTCTGCAGTAGCAGACTTGGCCAGTTCTCAACTCCACTAACCTTCGGAATAACGGGAACAAGTCAGCAAATCGTTGTTCCAGTTGCTACCAGCACACTGTATCCAGATATTTGCCGTGACGAGAAAAGGATATTTAGAACTGTTAAGACGCGAGCTGTGGCGGGTCGCCAGGTAAGTGGTGTTTTTCTCTTGTCCAAGCGCTCGTACGAGTTTGGGCCTTTAATTGTCCACGGGAATGATGGTAGTGCTTGTGGGAACAGTAAAGTGTCCTCATCGCTCCGCAATGAGTCTCCCTCCATGGGGAAGAGTACTTCCTCTTTCCGGGGATGGGTGGCACAAGATACCTTGACGCTTACAAATGATGGTATTGTTCCCGCCGAAGTAAACATGTCGTTTGGCAAGGAAAAGGACCTCACCTTTGCTGTCGCACCAAACAAGGTTACTATCCCCGTTGGGGAGACTGTAACGGTGATGCTCCGCGCTAACCCGGAATCAATTGGAGAAATAACAGCAAAGCTTGTTGTGACTGTTCGTGACAACCCGGCTCCTTGGTTTGTGAATGTGTCTTGCATTGGGACGCGGCCATCTGTGACACTAGATGGCAAAAGGGATTTGGTAGTGCAGTACGGCCGTTCGTTGGTTACTAGACCTGTGGAAAAAACGTTCACTATTTCTAATGTAAGTTTTGTGCCTGTGCACTGGCGGATCACTGGAATGGACAAATTGCCCAATGAATTTGAACTGAGCGCTACGAGCGGTGTACTCGAGGTCAGTGGAGCTCAAAAACTTGCCCTCGCCTTCAAACCAATAAAGCCCGGAATGCATTCTTTATCGCTCAAAGTTGAGGTGATGGACTCCGAGGAGGCGCTGTACGAGTCTCTTCCTCTAACAATTAAGGCTGAAGCCCACGATGCAGTGGTGGAATGGACGCGGCATGTCAACTTTAAGATGATACATGTTGGTGAAACGAAAAAGGAGCTGATCCGCATACTAAACAAAAGCCCGTACGATATTGGGTATATGTTACGTATGCCTAAGGCACTTCAAAATGTGATTACTCTTTCTCCCGTTTCTGGTACTGTCCGAGGCTTGATTGGGTACAGAGATGCTGCGATAGCCTCAGTGGAAGTTTCCATTCGTTTTGACAGGGAAGGTGAAATTCCCCCCACACTTGGCGTCATTGAGGCATCTTTTTACGATCCCCAGTCAAACGAGCTACTTTACCCAGTTCAAAACATTACCGTAACAGGAGAGGCGTGGTACAACCAATTTTCCGTCAGGCCGTCCTTTATCGATTTTGGTCCATGTGTCGCACATCAAAAGAAGGTGTCCACATTTGAGTTGCGTAACACAGGCAGGTTTCCACTGAATTTCAAACTCTTCAACTACAAGAAGGCTATGTCAGTGTCCACTCCAGAGGAAGAGGAATTTGTCCCCCGAAGAGGCCGAAAAACGGCTAAGGGTGATGTCGGCTTTCAACTGGGGTCATTTAACATATCACCAAATGTGGGTGTAGTTGGTGTGGGGGACTCTTGTACATTCAATGTCACGAGTGTTCTGAGTAACCTACAGGACCAGCGAGAGGTACTGGGAATACATGTGGATCACTGCGACCCTGAAATTGAAAAAACTGGAACAGCATTTCACATTGTTGCATCACCTACAACACCCGGTATTGTGGGTAACCTTTCTTCGTCGTTGGATGTGGAAACTGTGTTTGAGGAACAGCAAATTGTTACAAGTTTGTCATGTTTCAACGGCCCTGTACGTGCTTTTGCCAAGGAAGAGTGTCTATTCTCATTTGGGCAGTCGCTATTGGGAAGCAGAGTTGAAGAGCGGTTCCGCATTGCAAACCTTTGCACTCTCACATGCACAGTCAAGGTCCGACTCCTTCCCAAGAATATGTACGAATGGAAAGAGAAGGATAGAAAAGACCGAAAGGACAAAAGTGCGCACGGCACTGCAGAAGGTTTTCTACTTCTCATAGATGGTGAGCTGCGTGAAGAGGGCACGATAGAGCTCTCCTCCTTCGAAAGTCGCTTTGTTACTGTATGTTTTGCACCGCAGACCTTGCAATCGTTTACCGCGCGCTTTGAAGCTATCGCCGTAGATGGAACGAACCCTGCCACCAACTCGCTTCGCTTCGACCTTGCGGGTGAGGGAATCCTTCCCACAGTGCAGTATATTTTTCCACCGCCACTGCAAATTACGGCTCCCATAATCGTGAACACAGTATCTGGAACTGGGGGGAAAGGGAAAGGGAAGGAGTCGAGAAAGGCAGCCGTGGCAAAACCAACTGCGCATGAGGTTGCACCTCCTCCACCCGCCGATACTATACAAATGCCATTAACATTTGTGGGGTCGTCTGTAACAAGGTGCTTCCGTGTCCGTAATAACTCAGACATTCCCGTACATATTCGCCTCACAGCACCGGATGACGTCCCGCTAGGCATGACTGTAACAAAACTTAAGGAGCAACTTCTCGTCCCCCCGACTGGAGAGGAAGCATTCAGTGTGACTCTGGCCCCTCATAAAGTTGATAAATGGAAGACACGCCTTCGTGTGTCGGTAACGGAAAACCCGTTCGATGACCGCGAACTGTGGGTGGTTGGGGAAAGTTTCCATCGACCAATATCGTTCCATAACACGGACCCTCTGATGGAGGAACGTCTAACCTTGGGTTACTGGTATCTGTCACAAGTAAAAGAGCACACATTCACCGTCGCCAACAACACACCATTCGCTGTGCGTTTTGAATGGAACCAATCTTCACGTGCGCTTTCCTTTTCCCCACGTGTGGGTCACTTACCGTCGGGTGCTTCCAGAGACATAACCGTGCGCTTATATAGTGAAGCAGTTTCGAAGGATAATGTGCTCTGCGTTATGCAGGTTACATCTATTGAATGTGTGGACGGGGACGACTGGGACGACAGGCAGACGAAGGAGAGGTGGCTCAGCACCGTTGTGTCTGAAACTGATGATGTATCTGCCATTTCTGATGGCGAAGGTCGTCCAACATTTCGAAAAGTTGTTGGAGCCGTGGCAGAGCCTGCGTACCGAGCCACTGAAAACTTTAGTTGCAACAAGAATCTGGTTGTTAGTTACGCATGTGAGCCGACAACTTATGAACTCACACTGCCGTCGAATGAGAATGTAGAGCTCTCCGAGGGGATAACGTTTCCCACAACAAAGATATTTCAGAAGCGGTTCATCACAATGCGCATCGAGAACACTGGACCGAACGTCCTACCGTTCTCCATTGAGGTGAAAAAGAATGAAGATGAGGAACGAACTTCACTCGATCTCTCTGGAGTTTTCATTGCTGAGCCTTCTTCTGGTGCTGTGGAGCCTCACACAACTTGCGATGTACGAGTCACCTTTGCACCGAAGTGTGTTGATGTAGCAGACAGGGTGCTTGTTGTCAACCTGAAGCACAGCGCAAAACCCCAGCACATTATACCACTCCAAGGATCCGCTGAATGCCCACTGGTGCACTTCAACATTCCTCAATGTGATTACTTTTCCACACGCGTTGATGGTGAAGCCGGGAGCGTCATTCTTCCAAACACGATTCCTGTTGTATTTAACGTTTGCGGATTGAACACTAAATCTGTTGTCACTTTCAAAGTAATTAACCCGACAGCAACGATTCAGCGGTACGAGTGGATCAGTAACGAGATGTCGCGACATTTGGCTCCTTTCCGCTGCTTAACACCTGCTGGCTCTATTTCTGCGGGGAAGCAGTGTGAGATGGCGTTCGAGTATACCTCTACTTCACTGGCGACGCGCGAATCGCTGTGGAATTTTTTCATCTCTGGTCAAACATCTGTACCCTTCATGCTGGTGGGGAAAGCGCATGAGCCGAATTTGTTTTTGAATGTCAATAAGGTTTTCTTTGGTGGCACCCCCGTTGGAAGCAAAAACGAGCGCGTTGTTATATTGGAGAACAAGGAAGACTCACCATTCTCTTTTTCGTTTGATAATGCGTCGATGAATTCGGAGAAGGACTTTGTTGGGATGAAACCGACGCGCGGTGTAGTTCAGGCAAAGTCTTCCGTACAAATCACTATTTGGTTCTGCCCCAAGGAAGAAATCGCTGTCAACATGAAGTTGGTATGTCGGGTGAAGCGGGCGAGCAACCCCCTAACCATCAACGTGAAGGGTGAAGGCCTGCGGACCCATTCATCCATGTGTATTGAGGACGTGGAAGGGGCTGAACACAAGGAACCCATCGTGGTTACGCCGTATCACCCATTCCAGTACAATTTGGGCCGTACGCAGGTGAATACAATAGTGAAGAAGAAACTTGTTATATCCAATGAAGGAAGTTGCCCCTTTGATTTTGTAATGACGACGCCCGAACACAGGTTTCTTACTTTCAGTGGAACATTTGGCACTCTGCAACCGAAACAGCGAGCAGAGGTTACACTCGTGTACTTCCCTACATCGTCCGAAGCGTTGCGCAACCTAACTTTGGCATGCCGAATTTCTAAACGTGTTGTGTACACTATTCGATTGTCAGCCGCGAGCTACACACCGAAGGTCATGCTTGGATTCTCAAGGTACGATTTTGGTCTATGCTTCGTTTCCGAATACATGTGTGGTCAAACCCCACCGTCAGTGTTGTTGAACCTCACAAACGGGGAAACTGACGAATCCGTAACGGTTGACTATATTCTTCCCGAGGGTCAGTATTTTGACATGGACACCGCTTCTACCGTGCTAGCGCCCGGCGAAACGAAGCGAGCGAAAATAACGTTTAACCCCGCTGAAGTAGGAGAATTCGGTTGTGATTTGAAGTTGCTCGTGAACGGTCATTATCCATTATTCGTGCCCATTAGGGGTGAGGGTGTCGTGCCACGCATTGAAGTATCAAGTCGGTTTCTGCGGTTGGGAGTTGCACGCATAGGTGAACGTCGTACCGCTGAACTCCGTCTAGAGTGTAGAAGCCGGACTTTGACGACAGTTTCGCTTGCCAACTGTATCGATGTTGAATTGGCGGCAAGGGGTATTTCGCTTTTCCCTAGTGAAGAATTTGTGATGCGACCCGACGAAGCGCGCACTATAACTGCAGTGTTTAAACCCCAAAGTCGTATGGCAGAGTTCCAACGGGAAATAAGCATGGTGGTGTGCGGGAAGGAAATGCCATTTGCCCTCATTACGGCTTCCTGCGAGGATGCTGAGGTACATTTGGATGTTCAAAATGTACTCTTCAACAATGTTGTAGTCGGTGCCGTTTCAACTCAGCGGGTTGTCATCATGAACAGTGGTGATATCTCCCAACGTTTTTCGTGGGATGCCGCTATGAAGACAAACAGAGACCTGAAAATCATCCCCGCCGCAGGCGTTATTCGTGCGCATGCGGAGCAGGCATGCGAGCTTACGTACAATCCGACCCAAGTGGGAAGCTCAATTCATCAAACGTTTCTTTTAGAGTTCGATAACGCTCCACCGATCCCTCTGAATTTAGAGGCACATTGCGTCGATATACCTAAACCTGACACTGTTTTGGAATTCACCTGCAAAATAAGGAGCTCCGTGACGAAAACCCTGACAATTGAAAACCCAACCAACACGGTGTGGACGCTTCGACCAACTATAAACAACAAGTTCTGGTCAACTGTGAAGTCATTGACGGTAAATCCGAAGAGCCGGGCGTTGCTCTCCGTCACTTACTCACCGTTTTTGTATACGAAGGAAAAAGACATCGGAAATCTCTTCATTCCCCTACCGTCAGGCGAAGGTCGCAGCGTACAGTTGGAAGGCATCCCTCAGAGCGCTTTCGAAGGAGGTTCTGCCAATGAAAAGGTGGTTGAAGCCAATACTGTGCACACTGAAATATTTGAACTGCAGAATGATACACCGAATACCCTTCGCTTCCGTTCATCTGCCAACTGGCTGACTGAGCCTGATAAGGGCACAGTAACTGTAAAGATGCCAATGACGATTGATGTTCCGGCAAAACAGAAGAGGGAAGTAAGCATTGATATAATATCGACGAGTGAAGGGATTTTACAGGGCGCCATTGTCTTCCTTTGTCAGAGTAGGGAAGAATATTCTCGGGCACTGGACCTGTCATTTAAGGTGGTACCAAAGGTTATGTCAGCAAAAGCGGAACTTATTGCACCAGTGCGGACGACAGCAACATACAAACTTCCGATTACGAATCCCTTGAACAAGAATGTAACATTTACTATACGGGTAGAAAATGGCAGTGACGTGATCTCTGTAGATTCTCAAATTACAGTAAAAGAAAAGAGCACGGTTGAGCTTCCTATAAACTTCTTTCCACTGGTTCACAAGGAGTACCCCGTTGCAACAGTGACGGCGGCAAGCAATGAAATTGGGAGTGTTGTATGTAAATTGCATCTTCGATCCATTGCCCCACGGCCGTCGGTAGTTACGCGGGTGTCGTGCCCACTCGGGCAAAATGTGGAGTTTCCACTGAAGTTTACGTCATACAGTAAAACGAACTGTGAGTTTACAATAAGGTTACCCGATGAGTCGAAATTCTCGCCTTTCTCGAGGATAGCAAACTCTAGTAGTATCAAAGTGCAGGGTTGTTCACGGTCAGAGGGGACAGAAGTGACGGTAGACATGTTGTACGAACCCTCAACTGTCGGTGATGATAGACAAACTATTGAAATAGTGTCGCAAACAGCTGGTGTTTACATTTTCCCCATTGTTGGTACATGCCTGCCACCGCGCCGTCAGGGCCCCTTTGCTGTTCGAACAAATCAGACCACACCAATCACATTCAAGAATGTGTTCAACGAGGCCATGACCATTAACGTTTCAACGGATTCTCCTTGCTTTGTCGTTAGCAAAACAACGGAGACAATACCACCCAAGAAAGTTATTTCGATTGGAGTTCAGCATCGATGGGATGAGGAGCGGCGTGATGCGTACGCATCTAAGCTTACAATCAGTGGGGTGCACAAAGGAGAAACAATTAGTTGGATTTACTACCTAAAACTTGCTACAGCCGACCAGCAAACACCTCCTCCATGAGAGGCGGGTTGGGTAATCGAGTGAAGGGAGGGGTTTACCTTTGAGAATTTGGGTGACGCCCCCTTTTTTCTTTTTTCTACATGAATGTAATGAGAAAATGAGAAGGTGTGGGTCCTAAGTCATTGACGGCCTTATTCGGTGTAGTCATGATCAGCACAAAGGAAGTATATATTTATATGTTGGAGGGGGCGGTGGGGTTTGGAACCTTTGGTGTTGGTGGTGTTAGTTTGGAAGTTGCTGTGTTCGTGGATTCATGTAAATAAATTATACTTTCTTTGCTTCATTCTGAAGTATAATTCAGCAGAGAGTGGGAGGCAAAGGAACGAAAACACCATGAAAGAACGCGGCTGAAAGCTGCGTCCTATACAGAATTTGTCGTTGATGTTTGATTGTCGTTACCATTAAATGATGTATAATGTGTAGACAGGTGATTTTTTTTTCAAATAGACAAATACCAACATAACAAGGTAAGCAACATTCGATGTGATGAGATGCTCGTTGCGTTGGAAACGGAGAGGTCTTAGTAGCTAGAGAGAAAGATAGGCAAATGAGAGAAGTATGTTACGGAAATTGATTAGTAAATTCATGAAACATTGATGATTACGATACGGAAGGACGAGGGCCACGTCTTTTTTGTTTCGATTTTCAGGTTTATTTTGTTTGTCGTTTCTTTCTTTCCCATTCACGTGTTTACTCTTCTTTTCCCTCTCGAGAATCTCCTCCTCACTCTTGTTTGTTGGGATGCAACTGACCATAGCATCATCGTTCCCCCCCCCTTTAACTGTTTCTTTACATGGTTAGACTGGGCGTTCACTTTAAGTGAGTGTTTCAAAGATATACAAAGAAGAGTGCTTTGTCGATAACCTCAGCAACCGAGAGAAACAGTAGTTGTGCTGCTGCAAAATGCTTGCTACGTTTTGTAGTTTGTTCTAATTTATTACTTTCCCTTTCTCTATTTATTTTGTCTATATATTTTATACTTACGTTGATTTACATATTCTTGGGGGGGGGGGCACATAGGGTTGTTCGTTTGATCATCTCCTAACATTGTCCATACACACGCAGAAAGAAGACGATCTTCGTCATCTCTAGTGACAAGTGGGTTCCATGTTTGGTGGAGTTTTAGAAAAGATTCGGCTTTTTGAAGCTGACATTGAGCGTCACATCGACAGCATTGTACAGCAACTACTCATTGAGGATATCTCGAACAAACGTCATCAGCTTCTTCGAGATTACTTTATAATACAACAAGCTGAGGCTGTTGAACCCATTGCTGAGAAACTATTGGATATTTATCTTGATCAGGACGATATTGTGTCAGCCCAGGAGGCTCCGGCGGAGGGTGAAGCAGTTTACAGCAATGCGCTGAAGGAGTTTGAGGCTCGCATTGCTGACATCCGGGAGTATCACCGAACCTTTAGAGACGTTCCTACGGTGAAGTGTGAGCTTGATCTACCCGATGTGAATGCACTTGATAACGTTTTTACACTCGCAGAGAGGTATGGCAGTTGCCTTGACCTGGAGGCCCATTATCATCGGTACAGCAACTTTATGCTTTCGACCAGCAAACGGGCACTTGAAACAAATCACACGGTGGGGACTGCATGGCCTGGTCGGGTTGAGTATCTTACCTTTGTGACCAGTGTTATAAACATAATACTCAATGATGTGGACCCTTATCGCAAGGTATATGGCTTCTGGTCTTATAAGGAATTCGTGGAGGAGTTGCTCAAATACCTGGTTCATTTTCACAAACGTGTACTGGTAATGGAAAGTGATGTACTTGAATCAACACTCGCCAAGTGCGATGCGGACGCTGAGGAATTCTGGTCGAAGCTTGTGGAGCATAAGAAATCTGTAGTAACCATTAGTAGCACAGCTGTGGCGCTACCGGGGACATCTGGGAAGTCTGTATCCTCGCTGCATGCCCCTGCACCACTGCGGAGGTATGTGAAGGCATTTGCACTGTGGCCCATAACTTACGTGGAATCCGTTACACCTTCTGAGATTGAGAAGCCACCTTCACTCGAAGAAGTCAAGGCTGTGGTGCACATTGAGGCAAAAATCGTTGTCTTGCTTCAAACTCTTTTGTTCGAACACCTACAAGAGACAGAAAAGGTTCTTCTGCGTGATTACAGTAAAACAGTGGAGGAACTGGAGTGGGAGAGGGATAACATGCAGGCGGAGTTCCTTCGATCTGTAGAGGAGGCAAAAAAGAGATGCGCCACCACTGTTGAAGGAAGTGTTGTACAGGCTGCCCAACATGAGGTTGCTGTTGCCTTCGCCCCCGAGGAGGGTAAAGAGGTTCCCACAGCTAATGGCGTTTTAGCACCCGGGACGAAGGCGGGCGATACCAACGACCAACTACTCGATAGTGACGGGAAACCAGTTGCACGGTGGCTGGTGTGTTTGCAGCAACTGCATAAGAGATTTTACTGCGAGGTATGTGGTGGAACTGTATATATTGGTCCCAAGGTGTTCAAGGACCACTTCGGTGCGGAGAGACATGCGGAAGGGTTGCGACGACTTGGTGTTACTCTTCACTTGAAGAATTATGAAGGTATTTCGTCCATACGTAAGGTAATTGAGATGCGGGATAAAGTGATGGGAAACAGTCGTAGTCTACGAAAGCGCATTCATGCTGATCAGGAAGATGAAGAAATGCAAGATGCCCAGGGAAACGTGATTACCGCGGGTGCTTACAGAAAGTTTCAGATGTCGAGGAAAACAGGTTGATTGGCAACTCGTAAAGAATAGTTATTATACCTGCTGCTGTGCACCTCCCGTTGTGTTTGCGTATGTGCACAATTTCTGTTAGGTTGCGAGATTGTTTCGCATAAGTACTTGGTAAGTTTGTTGTGATTTGGTTGCTGTGTAGCAGGTTAAGCTGCTAGCTTTGTTGTTTGTGTGTGTGCTCGTAATCCCAACTAAAATGGGAGGACCTGTGCAGAATCATAAGTCACTTCACCTCCTTTTACACTTCTTATCATCAACATCATGAATAATGCCACTAACGAGTGCGAGTGTCTGTGGCATCCACTGGCTCTGCACTTTTTTTTTTAAAGCTTATATTATTGTGTGTTCTCTCAATTATTGTCTTTACAGTTGTAGGAGTTTCTCGTTTGCTGAAAAAGGAGAGAAAGTGTTTACTATTTTTATATATACATGATTTTTTTTTCACTTTTGTTCTTTTGCTCTTTTCAATTACTGCCAATTGGACATGGTGTCGGTTCCTTTCCCCATGGTTTTAGAAAGGAAGAGGAGTAGGAACGAAGCTATGACGTCCAGTCGTGCGGCAGGGCGACTACGTTCCGCTACGAAACGAACTGAAAAGATAAAGGAACAAGTCATGAAATCTTCCACGTCTGTGTCACGCAGGACGATACCCCCTTCACAGCGGAAAATGTTAGAACAAACGCAATCGGTTTCACAACTTTCTGAGGCATCGACGGGGAATTTACCTCCGCACAAACTTTCGCAGCGCGAATTGGTTCGTGTTCATGGCTGGGAACCTGTTGTAAAACCTCTGCGGGATACCGATGCGGTGTCTCTTCCTGGCACAGCTACCACAGGTGTTGTGTGGAGGAATGATATCACGAATGCGACACTCATACCGAACGACGTGGGTGGCGGTGTTCGTACGCGTAGAGCGGCGGCAAGACTTGCTGCTGGTGTAGAACCCCCAAACTATTTGGTATACTCTCGTGACCCACACGTTAAGTCTAAGCGTAGGGGACAACATAATGTACACGTTACTGAAGATGTGCCTTCTGCTAGTGCCTCGGGCGCCGTTTTGAGTGGCGTTTCATTAACTTTATCCAAGGCGGTGCGCAGCAGATGGCGTGGGATTAAAAGTGTTGACAATGGGGAGAATAAACAACAGGATGGTAATGAGATCGGTGAGGATAAGCCAAACAGCGTTGGTGACGACGATGCAAAATTCGTAGGTGAGGGAAATGGTGAGAAGAGACAGGATGGACGAGTGAAAAAAAGCGAAGGGCCAGAAGAAATAGAAGAGGAGAATGGAGCAGATTCCATAGATGCTAAGGAGGAAAAAGTTGGAAAAGTAGAAGACATGGGAGAAATGAAAGAAAACGTTGAGGAACAAAATAACAACCCCCACAGTGATGAAGAAATTACTGATCAATCTGAAGATGAAAAAGAGAGTGGGGAGGAGGTGGGGAATGAAACCCCCGCAGAAGATGCAGAAAATCGGGAAGGGGATGGTGACACGCCTCGAGGCCGGCGGCGGAGGGGTTTAGCGAGTTGGTTGTCTCGCCGTCGGAGTCGCTTTGGCTGTGAGCGGAGGAAGCGGAGACGAGCTGAAGCAGTTACCTCCGCTGATGGGCAGCAGCAGCAGCAGCAACAACAACGCATAGGTACCTTGTCTGCATCACAGGCGATGCTACCACCACCGTACAGGCGCAACCGCCGGTTAAAGCGAAAGCTTGATGTAACGGAAGATTCTCCCATATTCGCATCGCATGCTGAGTTGCGGGATAAGGCATCACACATATTTGCGAGGGCTCCCTTTTCCACGGATGAGGATGTGTTGCGTTCGACTATCGACTGGCGGGACAATCCAACGCTGCTGTACGCCAGGTTGCTGTGGGAATTAGCTCCTCGTGAATTTCTTGGTATCGTTACGAAACGGCAAGAGGAAAGAACAGCGTCAAGCGTTCTCCAAGGAGCTAACTCGACTATATCGGTGAAGAAGGAGTAATATCTGTATGAGCCCACTATTGTGAACAAAATCCTTTTCTTCCCCTTCCCTTTCGATGGGTTCCGCATTTCTTGTATCAAACACGCCGTCACCGGCGTCATTGCGCGGGTGTTAGAGCATTTAACGCATTCCTTGTAGTTACTGTTCCCTGGAATATAATCTTTATATTCCTTTGGTAAGGGATGAAGACGACATGATTTGGGTCTGGGAGGCGTGTAACCGTTTCAGAGGTCTCACATTGTCGTTGGATAAAAAATATCAATATATATATATATTTACACTCCGGGAGTACGTGGACGGAATGGCACATGCATCGTTTTATCGTCGGTTTTTTCTTTTCTGGTTTGTATCTCTCTTTTCCCGAATGGAATTGAAAAAAAAAATAGCGGTGACGAGCACATACTAATCTTTCCCTCATTATCGTTGAATTTGTTCCTTTTTTGCCTTCCCTCTCTTTATTTGCTCATCGAAACTTCATTGAATTTGTCTTATTTGTGAACGTATTTTCTCTTCCGTTTTTCCATTTACACTTGTACTCGAAATTAGGTTGAAGAAGGTCCGTTTCTTCATTGGCTGAGGCAAAGGAGGAACAAGAAAAAGGCTTGAAAACCGCAAAGCCCTTGTTGAAGGATCTACTTTACGGAAGGTATTCACCTACAAAAAGCAACGTTATATATATATATATTTTATTATTCACCGATCAAGTTTTTTTTAAAAAAAGAGAGTTATACACGAAAAAGTTAAAAAAACACAAAGGAAAAAAAATAGGAGAAACCCGTGGATTTGGCTACCACTGCGGAAAGGTGGGGCAGCAGTAAGAAGGAAAGGGGGGAACTCTTGACCCCTGCGAGGTGTCTTGAGCCATTAAAATACAAAAGTACTCAAGAACGAGATATACGTGATAACAAGAATCAATTCTTTTGTTCTGTATTATAACTTTGTATCTCGTGTATTAGCCTTTTTTATTTTTGTTTTTGTGTACGCGGCACTGATTTTGGTACTTGTGGCGTGAGATCGGGTCATTATGGTCTCCAACGACCCCCAGTTCGCCACTGTCACCATCCTGATACGCAATGCTGACGAGGTCACGCTTCGCGTTCCTATAAAGGAGGATATCACTGTGAGAAGGCTGGCAAAGGAGGCGATGCAACGTCTGCTCGCTCGTTTACAAGGGAAACAGGAACTCACTCGTGAAACTATTTCCGTTGTGGAGATTTATGTCAACACAGCATCCGGCAAGGCTGAGATTTTCGCTCAGGATTTAGTGTCACAGGTGGTGGCTGTGAAGGAAGAGGTGATACATATGAGGTTGCATGTAAAGGAAAACGATAATTGTGTGACGGCCCCGGATGCAGATTCTTCATTATCAAATGCCGCTGTGGCTACAACCTCAGTGGTTGATTCCAGCGAGGCATCAAGTCGCGTAGATGAGGGCGCATCGCCTAAAACGGCTGAGAATCTACAGTCAACAAGGAAAAAGGAATGCAACAATGAAACAACCGGTGCAGATCGGACCCCGAGGATTTCGTGTCGAAATCTGAACACTACCATAGCAGGGGTTAAGCGCCATGCTTCCTTCGTGGAAGGCGAAAACAAGGATGATAATCGGAAACGAAAGGATCGTACAAAAGTTGGTGAGGCAGCAAGTGAAAAGGGTGGAAGTGATGTTAATGGCTCCGGTCCCCTCAAACTGCATACTACGCCCTCCACTGTAGTGGTTAAAAAAATAGTTGGAAAGGAAAAACACAAGAAGGAAAAGAGGACAGCAGGAAAGGTGAGGAAACCTGCAGCATCCGCGAAGGTTTTGCCAATTGAGGGATGTCGGGAAGCGCTCCGCGGTGGGAGAGAACTTCGTTTGCAGAAGCGATGGCAAGGTCATGGGACTGAGGTGAAAATTGCTGTGAGCGACCGTCTCGGATGGGGTCGGGAGGCGAGCAAATATTTTCCAGAGAATTACACCACTTCACCCGACAAGATTCCACGATTGATTCGCGAAGCAAAACGACGGGAACAGATGAGGTTGAAGGAAGAACGAGGTAGAGCAAATCAACCAGTGGAAGTGCACAATGTAAGTGAGGCTGAAGGACGCAGAAGCGGAACCACCGAGACGCAAGTGGCTGCGAAAACACCGCAAGACCCCTCGACTTCTGCTGCACCTTTCTTGGGTGAGAAAAATTCAGACGCTGGTCGGCAATCTGGTGAAGGTTGTAGCGCGACGTGTCCAATTGTCGTGGAGCGGCAACTTTTCAACGATGGAGATGATCTTTTACACACACCTGTCTCACAGCTCGCGCACAATGAGAATCGTAGCGATGAGGTGAAGACGGAAGGTAAAGAGTTATCAAATCAGAGTGGTGGTACTCCACTCCCTCCGGGATGGGGTAAAAGCGCCATAAAGTACTTTGATGCGAAAACATATTGCGATGATCCCACAAAAGCAAAGTTGAGTCCGGATATTTTAGCCATGCCATTACGAGCGGGACTGCGACGTTCGTGCCTGTGAGGCGTCGGGCGTCAATGTGCAGAAGCATAAATCGGAAGAAATGTGCGTGTCGGCAGAGGCTTTGTCGCTTTAACATTTCTTTTTTGTTTTTCTTTGTCCGTTTTTTGCTATTCATAACTTGTACGACTTTTTATGATGGAGATGTGACTTCCGCAGACACAAAACGTGATTCACTCTGAACACAGAAAGGGAGGTGGGTGACTCAGTAGTACGGTGGAACGGATGTGTAGAGAAGGAAAGGAAAACAAAGAAAAAAGAGAGAGTTTGTGGGGAGGACATGAACAAAGAAAAGAAATATAAATATTATTCAACACAAATTTAGATTCTTCCTATCTCCCTCTCCTTCTCTCTCCTATTTTCTTTTTTTTTATTTATTTTAATCCTTCTCTTTGCATTCACTTGGTATCTTTCTACTTACACCCTACTGGTTCAGCGGCGGATTCTATTGTTTACTGCTTACACTCAAACGCAAAATAAAAAAATAAAAAGGTATATATGAGCAAAACCGGTGACATTTGCGAGAGAGAGCCTATTGTACTAGTC
>NW_027123740.1:38440-38721 GCF_001457755.1 Trypanosoma equiperdum | reverse complement strand
AAAAAAAAACATTGTGGTCAATGTTTATAAATATTGACATCACAACTACTTCCTTGTAACTATTACTTGTACGACGCGCTCCTACCTAATACCAGAAGAAGAGTAAATAAAAAACAAAAAGTAAAAAATAGATGCACAAGATTCACACATCACGGATTTGTAGCCTCAACGGAAGGGGGGTCCCGCTGCAGCTTTTTTTTTTTCGTATCCTCCATACACAAACTACATTTTTACGGGTGTTGTTAAATTTTTTTCAAGTCACGTTCTGCCGCTTTCTGTTT
>NW_027123740.1:26738-38430 GCF_001457755.1 Trypanosoma equiperdum | reverse complement strand
TTTTTTTTTAAATTTTCGTGTGAATTGTGTAACTGTTTGTATTTTTCAATCACACTTGTCGGTGAAGGTCAATTTGTTGCTCTGGTTCCAAACAACGTGGCTTCGGTGATCTTTTTCTCCTTTTTTGCTGAATGTCTTACCATTTTATTTCTGTTTTTGTCTTTCCCCAAACTTCCCCCCTTCAAAAAGGCTAGACTGTTTCTCTCTAATTCAAAGGTGTGTGTGTTGAGGGGGAAGTGAAAATATAAGAAACATATGTTTATTTATGGAAAGCACCATCATGTCTATCGAGACGGTGTGCATCAGTTTATACCAATGCTCCCCATCGCTCACGACGTGTGAAGAAAAAACAAGAAAGGAGGAAGGGGAAAGGGAAGAGGAAGTGGAAGTGGAGATATCTGTCCCTCATTTATGTGGTCACTCTTTCCGAATTGAAAAGAAGGATCATCGTGGTGATGTTCTCATACCCTTTAAAAAAGGATGTACGACTTATAGGGAGTTGGCTACAGGCCTCGCGTTCCGGCTGAATCAGTACTTTGTTGTTCACCCCTCCGACTCACGGCAACCCCATCGGCCGGTGAGTGGATTACATAGCCGTGCCTCATCATACGGGCGTGTTGGTGCCGGTGGTAGGAACTGTGGATGTTGTTTTCGGGGTGGGTACTTTTGTGTTTTGTGTGGTGGAGAGGAAACCAGCGATGGCACAGTGCCTGGTGCGTCAACGACTGCGGAAGCCCAAGAAATAATGGAACAATACCCGCAGGTTGTGATCCGTCACTTTTTGAGGGTTTCTCAACCTGGAGGAAACGGTGATGCCCTTAGTTATGAGGTGGTGGGGGATGATTGGAAGGTGGAGGAAAGGCATATCTGCTGCTTTTTCTCCCTTGTTAGCACGAAAGGAGTTGGGGTGAAACGACCGGTTCGTACTGTTGATGGCCGTACCATCCGGCCGAAGGTTGGAAACGATCACCTGGAGAAATACGATGGGGAGTGTTCATTGGCAAGGAGTGAGAAACATGTTGAGGAGACCGGTTATATTGAAGTGAAAGCGGGTGATCGCCTGTTGCGTATCGCGTACACCGATAACCTTCTCTTCGAAGATGTGGTAGATCGGTTGAGGAGGCGAAACCTACATGTGCAGCGCCTCTTTGATGGGTTAACTGGTGCGAGCATTTTGCCGTGTGAGCTAGTAAGGCACTTCAAAGGGCGATTAAGGGCGCTCTGCGCGACCGTTGCATCCCTGTTTTCCGGGTTACCTGTGACACAAGGCGTCAGTGAGGGGGCGAAGCGCCGACGCGAGTGGAGCGATGGTTTAGATGTGGGAACAATTATTAGCGTATCGGAAGAGAGATTTTATGAGGGCAGCGGCGGGAAGGTTTTGTTGAGTAGTACCTCACCTGAGTGCGAGACGTTGGTGTACGATGAGGCGGACGGTAGCGGTTTGTGGACCGCGCAACAATTACGGCAACAAACTGTGTTCGAAATATCGGATGACAGCAGCACAGCTCACTCACTACCGGATCCGCCACAATCCCGCGGTTCCACTCGTAGTTCCGCTGCGTCAGCAAAGTGTAGTGACGATTTCTCAAGAACGCCCCACGTCGGAGACGACATTCTTCCTTCGTTGCTTGCGGCTGAAATCACCCTCACACAGATGAAAAGAAGATCTTCAGAGGCACAGGGCACCTCCACGGACACATTATTGACTCTGAGGGATCAAGACGTCTTAGATGATAAAACATCCACCTTGAGTTGTACGGGTGAGGATAATGAAACTGACGGTGATGCTGAGTGCGAAGTTCCATTGCCAACCAATGAAGCTGATTTCATTACAGACTCTTTTATCATGGTTACTCAACAGACCCTTCCGGAAATCTACTTCGATAATTCTGACGAAGAAGAAAATGAATAATGTCACACACGCTACTTAGTGAAAAGTTATGCGCGTTTGTTAACTTCACCATGCGACTTGGTGCTATTATATGCCCTTTGGGGTCGTGTAATGGAATTGGGCTTTGGTGCTTTGTTATTGCTTAAGTTGTGGAAAATGGAGAGAAACTTCCTCTTTTTATGGAGTCAAAAATTTCACTCCATATTTATTTACACTTCATCCGAGCTCGTTGTGAAGTCCTCAATAATTGGCGTTGCGTGCACTACTGCTGTGCTTTCCTATTTTTTAATAATTGTAATGTTAAATATTGTACCTACTTTTATTTTGCTCTTGTGCTTCGCTTATTCTTTTTTGGCATGTTCTGCTTGCTTGGAACTATCACAGAAACAATTCCTTTGGAACTATTGTATGCTTCGTAGGAAAGGATACATTGGACGACAGCTCCGACCCTCTCAACTCGCTAAGGAGTTATTGGATCCAACAGATCAGCTATGGTGCACCACGTGCCACATGGCTGTACAGAAGAAAATCTGGCAGGAGCACAAACAGTCGCGTAATCACACACTAGCTGCAGTAAAACTTAAGAAAATGAAGCGTCTTTCGCTTGATATGTGGGAAAGGCACCGCGGAGCTCCACTTCACGAGGAAAGCGGCCGCGAGGTGGACATAGAGAAAGAGTTTCAGCGCTTTCGAGCTGAGCAAAGGGAACGGGAGGGGTATGATCGGTATTCCTCTCCACACTGACATTGCTACTGGTTGTTTTTTTTTTCCGCTGACACCACAATTTCGGATACTTGTTTGTTAGCGTTGTTTGCCTGCTTTATGGATGTTGCACCATATGTATCCGTACAAAGTTTTCTTGAGCAAACCGGTGTGAACACAAGCGCCACATGGAGAGAGCAGAGGGTGGTTGTAGCAGTGTTGTCTGCTGCAGTTCGGTCATTCCGTCCTTCCACAGATTGCTGCTGTGCTCACTTGTTTTTCTTTACTTTTGTAGTGGCTTATTCTTTCCTTCTTGCACGGGAAGTTAGTTGTGTATTTCCGCTCGCTCATGTATGTACGTGTATATTCAAGTATGTGTGGATTCGTGTGTATGTGTGCCCATCTGTATTCACAGTTGTAGAAGCTCAATTATATTTCATTTCACCATTCCTCTTATTTCTTTTTTCTCAAACAATGACAGCAGCGTAACAAAAAATATGCAACAGCCGAAAGGAATCAACATCCTCATCACAGGTACCCCGGGAACGGGCAAAACCTCGCTCGCTGAGCTGTTGGTGGAAGAGTTGGAGGGATTTTCACGCATAGATGTCGGAAAGGTTGTAAAGGAGAATGAATTCTACACTGAGTATGACAAAGAGTTTGACACCCATGTTATCGATGAAGATGATGAAGGTCGTTTGTTAGACTTCATGGAACCAATCATGGTTCAAGGGGGAAACCATGTCGTGGACTACCACTCCAGCGAACTTTTTCCAAAGCGCTGGTTTCATCTCGTCGTTGTGCTGCGAACTTCTACGGAGGTTTTGTTCGAGCGGTTGATGGACCGTAAGTACGGTGAGCTGAAACGTAACGAGAACATGGAGGCTGAAATTCATGGCATATGCGAAGAGGAGGCGAGAGGTGCTTACGATGAAGATATTATTATTGTGAGGGATAATAATACGCTGGAAGAAATGGCGGCGACAGTTAGTTTAATTCAGTCACGCGTCGGTTCCATTCAGGCAGTTTAGTGACTAGCAGTAGTTTGGCATCCGTGTAAAGCTTTTGTTCGTGAGTAACGAGACTGTTAAGGTAAGAGTGTAACATGAAATAAGGGAACTAGCGATTTTTTTAATTGTGGATTTATCTACTTCAGCTTATGTGTGTCTCAAGGATTTTTCGATACTTTCTTTTTTTTAAAAAAAAAATCTCTTCAATTCCTTCTCCCCCAACCCTCCTCTACTATTTTTATACTACTAAACTGGTAAGCGCGAGGGGAAAGAGGACGAAGAAATTTTTACTGTGCTTATAGGGTTTGTTCTCCTTTGTTCGTAACAAATAATGCCAGTTCGACAGAAGTATCCACCGGTGGGGTGTAACATGAATGATACTGGATACCCGTTTAGAGGCGACTACAAGCTTCAACCAGCACTTAATCATGGCCATGCCGGCGCCATTCGAAAAGAGAATACGACACTGATGCTCCGCATCACAGGCTCCAATCTTGCCATAGAAAAACTACAACCAAGCAAAGGGCAAAAGTTGCAGTGCGAATTGAGTATAGATGACGGTATTCCAAAGTCGATCAACTTCCCCTCGGGATGCGGCGTGGTGCCAGTCCCGGCGGATGGCCATGAGTACAACCTCACCGCTATCGTGCACGGTGCAGGAGTGAAGCACTACTGCAAGATGTCACTTAACGGAACGGAAGGAAAAGGTATTTTCCGACTACGTGCCCCATCGGACTCATTTGCTGCGGAAAATATTAGGCTTTGTGCCGATGGTGATGTGATTTATCCATCTGGGGGGTGGTATGCAATTCCGATTCAGGCGAAGGAATGTTCTCTTGAGTTTGTCGGTAGGCAGGCAAGTAGACTGGTGCCGACCCAACCTTTATTTCATGCAGTGGCTGAATCCTCAACAGTTATGATCCAGTGTACCGCTGGAACTACTGATAACGCAGTAATCTACTGCAGCGGAAGCGGAGAATCCATTAATGTTGTACAGGACCGTCCAGTTCGACTTTCCCTGGCAAGTGGACCGTTCACTTTGCTCCTCCCGCGGACAACTCCAGGAGCGGCGCAAGTACGACCATCTCACGTGCCCAACACCCCCTTGCAGCCGCCACCATCTGATTCTTCGGTGCATCGCGTACCAGAGGTGGAAACCTCAACAATTGATTCCCCGGAAGGGCCCAATACTCCACCAATTTTTGTTACCACAGCAGATGGGTTCATGATTGAATTAACTGGTGACAATGGCACCTCAGCTGCCGGATACGGAAGAGTTCAACTTCCCCTTCCCGACAGGATGACTCACCGCGTGCAGATTAAGGTTAGTGACATGACCGGTCGGATCTACTTGCGGCAGACTGCTGTGGTACCATCAACACAACCACCTCCACTAACGTTTAGCATTACAAAAGATGCCGCAGGAGCCCATATGGTTAAGGGAAGCACGTTATCTCAGATAAGCGTTGATAATCAACCTGTTGTTAGCGGTGCTGTTGGTGCCTCCATTACGGATAATGCACGTCATGTTGTAACAGTGAGGGAAGGATCAGCTTCTGCGGTGTTCGAGGTTGTAGCACAACCAAGCGCTGCTGCTGGCCCCGTTGCAGTGCGACAGGAACCCCAACCGGCGGTTCCTTCCGGTGGGACACTCCTGAACAGTGAAACCTGGGTTAACGAACTTGCTAAGGCTTTGCAGTGCACAGACATCAATGATTGTCGTCAAGGGGTGCAAAACATTATACCAAGGAGCCCGGAGGCCACAGTGATTTTAGGGTTTGTGTCTCAGAACCTCTTCAAAGTGGTTCCTACAATTTCCTTTTCGAGGGAAGGTGACAGCGTATCTGATATTCAGTGCCCTGGACATACCATAACTGCGTCCATAAACAATGGTGCGCCGTGTACTTTGAGTGGTGTGGCGAGTATTCAAGTCCCTTCTGGTCATAAGGTTACCCTTTCTGCCCTTTCTCCCTCCACAGGTCGCGTTGTTGCCTCGTGTTGTGCACATTACCCGCCAGCGACTCAAAAGAACCTTGACGAGCACCTGGTTGCTCGTTTACTGGAGCTGTTCCAGCGATGTAGCCTTAATCCTGAAGCTGTTCTTGCAGAACTACAAAACATAACGCAACCCCAGTCAGCGGTCGGTCAACAACTTGTTTCGTACTTAATTGGATGCTTCCGTCGGTTGCTCGAGTGTTTCCAGCGTCCCATTAATTTGTTTGCTGGGGACACTCTTCCGAATGTGCAACTCCTTGCGTATGTGGATGACCAGATCCCGAAAGAACTAACGGTTGCATCTCCGGTTACAGTGTCATGCGCAAACACCAACGTCCGTGTTTCTGCTCGTGAACCACCTGCGGCGGCACTCGCAACTCGGGGTGGGGTTATTCACAAATTGGTTGAGGCGTATCGTGAGAACGCACCAACAGAACTTATGGCTCAGTTGATGGTGATTTCCCCCACTGATCCTGATGAACGTGCATTGGTTGATTTGCTTAGCCGCGTGCTGAAGGACTACGAGGCCAAACTTAAGCGGGAACGGGACAATGTGATCAGCTCGACCGCCGCAGATTATTTACAGTTTTCGTGTGACGGTGTAACCATGGAAAACATTCGCACAAGTAATCCCTGTCAGTTGAGTTTCGAGGTGGATGGAACGGGTTTCGTCGCCCTAGAGCAGGGAGGACAGATACCACAAGGTTATTCATTCCCAGCAGGTTCAACTCATTGTGTGCATGTTATTGCCCGTGATACGGCAAGTGGGGCGCTGCGCGCGGAGGCGTACATCACTTTGAAGGGAACGAAATGTGGACCATCCACTATGTCTGCGCCCCAGAACGAAGCACTGTTCCTTGATGCGAGTGTGATGGTGGTAATGGAAGAAATACATCTAAGGTTGTTGTGCCCACCAACGCTCTCACTTAAATGTGAGGTGGATGGCGGTGGCGACGTTGTCGGCACCAAGAGCTCTGAGTTTATGGCAAGGATGAACGCCTCATCTATGCATAACGTTAATGTGCACCTTATCGACGAGGTCGGGAATGTCGTCTTCCGGCAGAGACTCGCAGTCCCTCCAATAGCAATGGTACAGTGGGCTCTACGCCTCGATAGCAATTCGCTTTACGTCGACTCCACCACCGCCTCGTGCACTTCATTCCTCACATCTTCACTTAACAGGTGTCCCGAAAAGGAACTGAATGGTCCGCTGCAACTGGATTGCAGTGGGCCACAAACCGTCGTTTTGCGGAAATACACACTTGGGGCGGTCCAAGGAAGGACATGCGTGGGTGAAATGTATATGATGATTCCACCATTTGTCGACGCTACGCACCTGAAGGATTTGGCGCAGATATATCGAGAGGCATCTCAACTTCAAAGTGACGAACTACAAAGGCGCCTGAATGAGGTCCGCGCTCAAGTTCCAATGGGCCTAATGAAAGACCTCATCACTGTTTTGATGGAAAATACAGCAGGTGCCTTCAACGCGAGTATTCGAAGTGTAGGTCCTGACCGCGGCCCCCGTGTTCACTTCAGGATAAGTGGCGATGAGACAAAGTTACTTAGTGATTGAACAGCGCATTCGTAGAATATTTCTCTGTGTTTGCCTGTTCCCCCATTCCCTCTTTGTCTCTACTAGTAGACGCAATCGTAGTGGAGCATTTTTGTCATTACAAGAAGGAAGACGTAAAAAAAAGAGAGAGAAATAAACAATGAGGTGACATAGTAGCAAACGGGCAGATGCTCTTCAAGGCTCACTGTCTTCTCAACACCATAGATGATGTCGTCAAGCATTTTTGAAATATCCTTCCTTTGTGTGGCATAAATGTTGTTATGCAAGAGTAAATTACAATTCATTAGCGTGCTTACTAGCGCATCGCAAACGAAAGCAGCAATTACGGTGTTGTGGGTAAAATATAGTGTCGGGTAACATCGTTCCTGCTGGTGTTTAGATCAATCAATATAGAACAAGGCAATACTGTTCGCTCACGAGCGGTAACTCATAAGTGTGAAGGTAAAAAAAAAAGCAAAAATTTCTGAAAAAAATTATTAGCAGAGTGTCAGAGAGCCAATATGCATTATTATCACAGGATCTGCAGTGTGTTTCCCCCCTTCTCTCATTATTTTGGTCTTTTCGTTACACTGCAGTTCGGTTATTGCGCCGCTTAAATGACGTCTGTTTTCTTTTTTCTTTTGTATTCCACTGGCTGTGGTTGGCATTGCTTTTGACTATGACTTGCCTCCGGCTCGGTCTTTTCACATCCAAGCATCTCTAATTTATGCGAACTTCTTGCACTACTGTCAATGTTTTTTCCTCACCATTTCCTAACACCACACATTGAGGGTTCAACTACTCCGAAAAAAAAATAACGATGATGATATTGATAATGACGATGAATACATCGAAACATAAAGCATGTAGGGTGAATTTGCACAGTTTTGCTTATGGTACGCAGCATTCGCTACAGCAGACCCAAGGCGGCGCCCCCTGAGTTGTTGATTGACTTCCTTTGCTGCCGTTTTCCGTACCTTACGCGCAGTGCGTGGGAACAACACGCAAGGGACGGGCACCTATCGGTAATAAAGGCCGCTAGAGACAGTTGTGGAGCGGGTGATAACCGTCATGGCGTCGTAGTTCCAATGGATTACGAACTACAGCAAAATGACGAAATATGTTTTAATCCCCCACGTCACTTAGAACCCGACATTAACGAACACGTCGTCGTTCTTCACAGTGACGAGGCTCTCCTCGTTTGTGTCAAAAACGGAAATCTCCCCGTGGCTGAGGGTGGTCGGTATAGTGCCAACACTTTGGTAGGTGTCCTTCAGCGACTGGCAGGAAACTTCACATGGGAGACGGCAAATGGTACAGCGGAAATGTGTCTCTCCAAGGCGACAAACAAGGAAACGTGTGGCCTGAAGGTTAATTATTACCCTGTGCACCGACTTGACAAGGAAACGTCAGGGCTTGTTGTGCTTGCCAAGAGCGCGCATGCGGCAAGGATTCTTTCTGGACAGTTTGAAAGGCAATCTCAAGTTTTGAATGCACAATTAACAAAATATACTGGGGGTGAATCCCTTACGGTTGTTACCTCTTCACAGTTCGACGAACTTATAACTATGGATAAGTCAGTTTCTAAGTCATATATTGCAGTTCTTGATGGATCCGTTCCAGAGGGTAATGAATTTATTGTATGTAACCGCGTTGGTTTACTCTGGGAAGAACTGAAAGACTCTATGAAAGATGCGGAGAAACACACCAAACTAAAGAAATTAAAGATGGCGTGTTACCACGCTTCGGTAGGAAAAAATCAACAACTCTACGGGCGACCAGCATGCTCTCGTATTCGTATCCTTAGTAGCAGTGATACCCTCCGAGTCTCCGTAGCTCGCGTAGACATTCTGACAGGGAGGACTCACCAAATTCGCTTACACTGTGCGCAGATTGGCTTTCCTGTACTTGGCGATAAGTTGTATGAAACATCGACTCCTGGCAAGGTGGGCGGTTTGCATGCTGTCGCTGACGATATATATCTCTACCGTGCCAGAGAAACTGTAAGCATGTCGTGGGGAGTGGAAGGGATGAGCGTGAAACGCCACTTGTTGCATGCCGCCATACTTACCTTCACTCATCCAACCACGAGGGAAAGGTTGGAGTTCTTCGCGGCCCCACATGAGTGGTTCCTTAGCGATGTGGAATGTGACGAGGCAACAAAACTGGAGGAAAATAAATCCGGTACAGAGATTTTGCGGGACCTCCTCGATAGGGCTGTACGTGGCTTGGCATCCCATCGTTTCCAAGAAAAGGTTATCACTACCTTCTGTTATCAGTGAAGCGCGTTACATATTTCTTCTTGGCGTTTTATTCACTGCAGAAATGAAAGTGCCGAAATTCTTCACAATTTTCGAGCAGTGTGGAGGCAGCGCATTGATTCACCACCTACAAACTTTACGGTGAAACGCTTGAATTCCGCGGACTTTGACGGCTTAGAAAAACTCAGTTCAGTGGATGCATTTCACATTCAAAAGTTAACCGCATATTGTTGCAAGACTAGCGCTTGCTGAGGTTTTCGGAAGCGGTTAGTAGTCTTCCAACCACGCTTTTTTTTTTCAAATTATTTATAAATTTTTGTCACGTCATATTGTTGAAGGATCAACGATGGAGATAAGTGTTCGGTAGGCTTGGTGGTGTTATTTGCCGTAACCTCTTTGTTGGATCCCCGGTAGCGAGAACTCCATACCCATTTGTTAGTTTGGTGGAACTCCGTTTGGGGCTCACCGCGCTGGAACATGCTCCTCAACCGGAAAGAAACAAAGATGTGAATCCACTCCACCATCTTTTTCGATAAGAGTGAAGTGCTCGAGTTTTCTAGAATATTGTTAGAAGCAACATAGTGCTCCTCATTACCTGCTTCCTTTCTTGACTGTTTCATGTATTTGCTTATTAGACATCCGTGGCCATAAAGCCTTTCGTGCCCTAAATAATAACAGTAGTGCGAAGGTAGGGACAATAACACTAACAACAAGAGAAGAGTAGTGGAAAAGAAAATCGAAGGGCCGCGGGCCGAAACTCACATCAAAGATACGATTTTTAAAAATTACTTGTGTGTTATATAGAGCGGTGTGTACAAAAGGAAGGAAAACAAAGGGGAAGTGTAAATCTTGCGGAGGAAAAGCTTAACATTGCCGGTTTACAGTGAAAGATGATGGGAGGAATCTCTATTTGTGTTGCCACGGATTGTGATGGGGAGAAGGTGAACCTACGCTTTCTTTTCGATGCAGCAGGGCCATCTGTTTCACGCCTTTTGAACTATTCAACGACGGCCTTTAACAACTATTTTCGTCTGAAAGGAATCTCTCGTGCATTTGCCGTCAACTCCGCCGTTGTTTTCAATGATGTCCACTGTACTTGGGACAGGTTAGAACGCACCACACAGCTTCTGCACAACAGCCAAGTGTATCTCTTTCAGCCCGACACGCTGGACATTCCTGCTGCCATACCTGAGCCGTATGAAGGTGAGCCGCTTCTATCAGCTGATTGCTATTTGCCACTTCGCGGTGCCACCATATCTACACCCATTCCCGCCATTAAACGCATTGCCCCACAGCGCTTTGCTTCACCAAAGGGGGGCGAGAAAACGAGGTTTTCATCACCGTTAATGTTTCGTTGGGCAGGCGCAAATAAAAGCCCTGTGGGGTTTCGGCGCACGAACAGTGTTAGTTTTGACGATTGTGTGAATGACAGATCCCGTCACAACCGTTCCTGCAGTCACTCTTTCAGTAAAGATATTCATTCTACGGGTATATCCGATGACAGCTCGTACCTGCTTCATCAGAACGGAGGGCGTGGAACCGACAAGCATTACAGTTCCTTCTCCAGCGGTGGAAGTATTCTTCGGGAAGAGCGCGAAAAGATCGAGTTTCAGTTAAGCCTCCCCCTGGATGAAATGCGGCGCTGCGTAAGGGAGGAAACTCGCCGTTTGGACACGACTATTAGTACCCCCATTAAACGAATATGAGGCTTCTGCCTGTAATTTCATAATGAAGCAGCAGACTAGACTATGATCAGTTGTATTTGTTTTTTTTTATTTTTCGAGACAACGTGTCGTGGTGAGTGTTGTTTTTTTGTTCCACAACGTATGCAGTACGGCGTGGAGGGAAACAGTGGCAACGACAACAATAGATATAAACGGTTAACGTATGAATCGATGGATGCAGGTAACAAAAGCAGTAATTTATGTATGATGCCAATACGACAAACCGTTAAAGGCTTCGTGATTTTAATGAAAAGCATGACGGTTACATAATTTTGCAAAATAATGAGGGAGGAAAAATCTTGAAATGCCCCCCCTCGTTGCTGCCCTTCCATCTAAGTTAACCGATAGAACAAAGAAGAAACATACATTTTGTGTACACTACCCAGAGCAAAGTAATAGTAAAATATAAAAGGTAAGAGCAAACAATAGCAATAATCAGGGACAAAAGATATGTATGTATGTATGTTTCTTCTCTCTCCGTATTTGTATCGGGTGCTCGCAATGCTAAATTATACTCGTTTCCCATTTCCTGTATCTTCTTTCAATCCCTTCTT
>NW_027123740.1:0-26728 GCF_001457755.1 Trypanosoma equiperdum | reverse complement strand
CTTCCCTTCCCTTCCCTTCCCTTTTTTTCCTTTTCCGCACACCCATCCTTTTCCCTTATCCCACAAGGAGATGTTTAATGGAAAGTGGACCCCCTATGGAAAGTGAGCGACGGATGGTGCAAGCGGGTGAGGTATATAATAATAAATGTGAAGGTTAGTGTGGTGTTTGACCCCCTTTTTTTCTTTTTCTCTCCCTCCCCTAACGTTCCCACTATATCAGGATGAGTATGTGGGCATGAATCCTTCTTCCTGTACTTCATTAACACTAACATTTTTAACTGATGGTGTGAAGGATGTGATTGAGGATACCACTGCTATTAACTGTGGAAATAATACAATTACCTTTTGGATGAAGGTGTATTGTTCCTCTAAATGAAGAAAAGGTGGTGTAAGAAAAAGCACTGGAAAAGAGAAGAACAATATATGTTTTTTTTTTTAACCTTTCGAGTCGCCAATCGAGGCATTTTAAAAAAACTTTCTGCGCTCTCATTGTTGCGATCATGTATGTTCCGTTTTGTATCTTCTTTTTTTTTTTACCACCTCCTCTCCACCATCGGTTTTTTTTTCTGGTTGTTGTGGTAAAGCGCTAACTACTTCGTACTATTTCAATGGGGATCGCTTATTACCACGTAGCCTTGACACTGAAGTTACTATTTTTTTTTTCGTAATTTGGTGCACTAGTTCTTGAACAAAGTAAAACTGAATAAAGTCTCGATCCTGCCCCTTTTCTCTCTATTTTTGTATTCTTAATCTTGTTTTTTTTCTCCCTCTTCTATTTTTTTTTTGTATTGTTGGACGAAGTGAATTCACATGTCGGATTTAGAGAAACTACGTGCTTGCTGCAGAGCAGTGGTACAACGGCAACGAAACAATGCCACTCTTGATTTTCCATGTGTGATTTGTCAGCAGGTCATTCGTGGGCAGCATGGCAGCATGGAACATTACCGTGTCAGTCATGGCATTTGCACCAGTCACTTTGATGATGTTGCAGATCTTAACGGGTTTCTCTCGCATTTGCGCTCTCTTCTGTTGCCGGCGGGCGACACCAAATTTCATTGTCCCGTTTGTGGTGTTTCGTGCGATGGTGAGGCGTCATTAGTTGCCCATGCCGGTCAATTGGGGCATACTTTCTGGGATGCAAGAGCAATTCCAACACTCGCCCCCTTTTGTATTACAGCTGTTAGTAGTGGTAATGATGAGGTGCAACACGAAGAAGATGATGAAGTCACTGGTAAAGTTATTGATCAAGCATTTTATGATGAGGATGAGGATGAGGATGAAGATGAGGAGTGGGAAGAGGAACCCGCTATGTGTTTGTTGTGCGATACAACCTCTCACAATTGCCTCCTGCATATGAAGGAAGCTCATTCATTTGATTTTGTCGCTGCGGTTCAACAACATGAGGGCGTGAATGATGTATATGACGTCATTCGTATTGTCAATATTATTCGTGGATGCGTTGCTGACGGTACATGTCCTCATCATTACGGTGAGGATTCCCCCGAAGCTGAGAGCTGCCGGCATGAAATTGCTTCGTCATCGCTGCTGTCGCACTTGAGATATGAACCCTTGCATGCATTACCACGAGCGATCCCCACTGGTGACAAGGAACTTATTCCGCGACTTGTGGGGGATACTTTTATATCGTCTATTGTGGTTGGGGGAAATATAAAATTCGGTGAAACCAAGTGCCAAACTGGAGGGGATGAGGGGGAAGATTATCCAATGGTGCCCACTATGATGGAGCTGGCCGCTAAACGACTAGCAAAGGGCGGGGCATGATATAATTTTTTTCGAGACGAGGCGGCGGGGTGATCAATAAGACATGGTGGTTAAGGAGAAAAACAATAACAATAAAACATAACATGTACTTCAAATTTTAAGGCCTGGTCCCGCTATAGGTGAGGAAAGAAAAATGAATATTGCTTCTTACCTCATTTGGTCTTTCATATCGGTTTCAACTAGTCGACGAGTGCAGTTTTGGCAAAAACAATAAGCGAGGCAACAACAACAGCGGCAGCGGCCAGTCGCCTTTATGGTCCCCATGCTCGTGCGGAGTGTATATCATCGGCAGTGGGCAGGTCCGTAAGGAAGCAAAGCTTCAGAAGTGGAGTACACGGAACGTTTAATGTATTTTTGTCAGTTACGTATATTATGTTAATATTGTTTGTTATTGTTAGCTGAACTCATTCATTTTTTTTTATTTACTCCCCGTCAGCAACCACCTCTTACTGAAGGAAGCGTATAAACGTATTCATAGGTTAGAAGGGAAGTATAGAAAGGAACCTGGAAAGCAGCTTTGGGTAAGAAGAACAAAAACAGGAAGGTTTGCGTTCTATTTCATCCGAACATGGACGATGACCTCATCCTCAACTTGGTTCGACTTGTTCGTAATGGTCGAGTTTTAGCGAGGGGGTGCGAAGAATTCATTTTTGGTGGCGTCAGGATGATGGATTGTGGGCCGTGTACCGAAGATTACGCAAGGTTGCAAGACTACTATGCAAAAGAGGGGAATCTGTCGGAAGTTGCACTTGTTGTATCTATTAGAGGAGCTATTGTGGAAATTTGGCGTTTTCAGGATTTTCGCTCTTTGAAGATACCTTTCCCCGCCCCAAGTAGTGCTCACCAGGCCAATTCAGCAGCTGCGAAAATGCAAGCATCCCTGAAGATATTTGTGCGAGTGATTTTTGCCTATCTTCGGATTCACGAACTTTTTTCTGAGCTCACCAACATTCGTGTTTCCGATGTGGAGGCAAAACTGGTGACAGACATGGGAGAGGTTCCAACACTGGAGGCAGATACATGTTCAAAGAGCGTTTGGGCGGTGGACGGTGTAGCGAGTGTGAAGGTCCTTTACAACAAGTTGTGGCGGATCCCAAGCCCTAATCCCAAGACATCTCCCCTAATCGATAGTAATACCACTCCACGTGAAAACTCGGTGATTGAGCTCCTGCGCCTGAGGGCAACTGCACCTGTACCAATCAATACTCGCAGTGACCGCTGCGGGGGAAGTTTGTTGGGAATGGGATCTGATTCGGCAGGCAGTGCACGGTCGGTGCCAAGCCCACTCTTTGCGCCATCCCAAATGCCAAGTTCCGTTGGCTCAACACGATTGAGTTTCACGAACAACCCAATGAAGAGCCCAATGTTACAGGTGTCATATAACCCCCTTCCTTGCGCAACAAATACAGATGACAGTTTTCCTCTCTTTAGGCCGCTACCACAAGCCGATATAGCCGCAGTTCTCGCAAGGGGTGAGGCGCTTACTCCTGCTGTACGTGGTCACACCTTTTCTAATACCCCAAGTTTTGTGGCGGGTGGTGGTTATTCATCGTCAGGGGAAGATGAAGGTGATGTAGCGTGTACAGATGACCAACTAGTGGACTTGTTAGAAATATGTGATGGCATCTCCATCCTTGAGGAAGCCATAGATATTAATATGGTGCTGCAGCGCTTAGATACTCCGCTATTACGACCTTGACAGAATAAGGATGAGGAATGATATGTGGTTACTTGAGATTTTTTCCGCACCAAATAAAAATGCGGCACATCTCGATTACTGTTCTCTTCCACAGTCGATGGCAAACTTTCCCTTTCGGTCTATCAGTTTCTTTTTGTCCTCGTTGCGTACCGTGCTCAAGTCATATTTTTTGCACCTGTATGATATGCGTAATATTGCTTTAAACATATGCGCTGATGAGTTTGTTGTGCACAACCGAGTAGCTGTCTCAGGTTATTTATTGTGTTTTGGACACAACGCATTTGCTGGAGAAAATTGTTTTACTTTTCTCTTGTAGTATCAGTGAGTTTACCTCTTTTTTTGTATATATATTTTTTACTTCTTTCTATGCACATCTAGACTCCATACGTGTGTTTGGTACTCACTTCACTATCGTTGCTAATTTCCGTTTGGGAGTTACAGCTGTACGTATCCCAGTTCTTTTTTCTTCTTTTGCTCTTCCTGGAATTGCTATGTGGAGTAATTCTTTCCTTATGCCAAGAAAATATGTGAGTTTAGTGGAGTGGACTGGAGAAAAAGAAAGGCCTCCACACATCGCTGTAATTCATTCTTTACTTACTGTGTGCCCTGATGATTGCGAGAGTGGGAAAATCCACTATACAAAACAGTAGTTGTGTTCCGGAGCGAAAGTACTTTATATATATATGTATATATGTATTGAGACGTTGTTTAGGAGGACTTTCTCGTATCCCTATTGATTCCCCTCCCCCATCCGTGAAGATTTCCGTTGTATCCCTATCTGAAACTATTTCGTCGGTAACTTTTCGTTTTTCCACGATTACTACCATAGTTAGTGCCATATTTTAGGAAATAATAACGTCACTACTTCAGTTGCAGAGGCGTATTTTTTCTTCACATGCGTCATATACCTCACAGTTGGCCCACTGCGCCCTTACAGGCGAACGTTACTCACAGGAACTTGAAAGAGAACTGATACGTTATGGCAAACTCATGCATTTCACGTCGTCACGTTGGATTACTGAGCAGCAGCGGCAGCGGGAAGGTTTGGCACTACGTTGCGCAGAGGAATATCCTTTTTGGCCCCATGGAGTTATGGGGCGTGAATCCGCTTCACTCATAATGAACACCGTATTCATAGAAGAAACGGATTTATTTCTTTTCTTCACACTAAGACCTCTTCCTGTTCGTAGGTTGGCGCGTGAGGAGCACTGGCTCTTTGCAGACTGTGCGTGGAGCTCATTCAATAAAAATCAAGCGAAATTTTCTCATTTAGAGAACCTCTTAACAACCGTGAACCGAGTGGTGCGATGCTCCAATGCAAAGGATTCAGCGGTTGGACTGCAGAAATCCCATAGTTGTAAGAGCGCATATTCTTCTTTTGTTACTACAGGAGTTACCAAAAGGAATCGAGCATTTGAACTCATGTTTCCCTCTTCCGTCACGGAGGGGCGTTCAGCGGAGGTATTTTGGGTTGGCCGCAATGATATTATTTCACACAAACTGGCACTTTTTGAAAATGCTGTGTGGCTTCCCCTCAATTCTACTCCAGTGGCACCCAAATGCCTGTACAACGCGGACCAAGTAGTAATGCCTTAGTTGTTTGTTTGTTTTTTTGCGGAGATAAAGTAGAAAAGTTAGAGCAACTTCGCGTGTATATATCCCTGTGAATTGCTGGTTGTGTTTGTTTTCCGTGAACATCTTATATATATTAAATATGTATATTTTATTCCTCTTATAAACAAAAAATATTGCACCTGCACATGTAAACAACCGCACAACATGCAGATAACTAGATACATATACATATATTTACGTTTTTTTGTCCTTTAATTAATTATGTTTGATTGTTCCACTACTGTTGGTATTTATCTCCTTTACAAGTAACTGCTCTTTACTTCCCCAGTTCGACTGGGTGCATACTTACGGATGAAAGTTATTTATTCGCTACTTATTTTGTCATTTAGGACACACGAAAAAAGGGTTGTCGACCTCATCGGGGACTGCTGAGCTGCATCCGATTGCTTTATTATTTTTTATTTGTTGCTGTTGTTTTATTTTTCTTTCACCCTTTTCATAAGAAGTCGGAGGAGGAGGAGACGACTGTTGGGGTGTTTTTTGTGAAAATCATGGGAAATAATTGTCAAAGGGTATTGGTGGGGATACTGGTTACTTACATGAATAGCTCCTCAGATTTTTTTTTAAAACCTAAAGTAAAATAACAACGACACCGAAGTAGGTGTGAGAAAGAAAAACAAAAGGTATATTGAAAAGTGTCGAACAGTTTGAAGCAAATGGGAATGGAGAAAAGCTGTAAATCATTGCGCACTCCAACTCTTGCTTCTTTTTTTTTATGTGGTGCACGAAAAGCAAAAAGAATCGTAGAGCAAGGGTTACGCCAATCAAACGAAAGTGTGGGTACCGACGAAGATTAAGAAATGCAGAGTGCATACACAATAAAGGTTAGTGAAAGGCAGGCTGATGGTGTTCGTGATGTTTCAGTCTTCCATCATGGGGAACTTCACTT
Organism: Trypanosoma equiperdum; assembly: GCF_001457755.1. Lineage (NCBI taxonomy): Eukaryota > Euglenozoa > Kinetoplastea > Trypanosomatida > Trypanosomatidae > Trypanosoma > Trypanosoma equiperdum. The sequence continues at coordinate 20,723 of NW_027123740.1, read as the reverse complement.
TTCAACATCACACCGGAATATGAAGTGGGCCGTTCTTACGCGATTCCCAGCTCCTTTTACACAACATGGGGGCTCCTTACATCCGGCGGCAATCTCACTACCAGATGAAAAATGCGATGTCGCCTCTGCTTGTAGGGGCAACGAGAAACAACGGGATCCAGTTGTTGTTGGGAAGAGTGATATCGACAGTGGGTCAAAACTCATGTATGAATACCTCTGCGTTTTCCACTGCGATGAACCGCGGAACCGTCTTAGTCACTACACTGCTCATCAGCCATGGACTATTTGTTCAGCGTACAGCACAGCGGACCCGGCTGCCGTGACGCACTTCGTGCTAAACAATATTAATCCCTCCTGCGTTGTGCCCGGTCTCCGTGGTGTGTTTGTTCATGGCACACCGCAAAGTGTTCCCACTGTCCCATCACCGTTAATTCAAGTCGGTGTAAACACCTTTCAGCCCGCTGCTGATTTGTGGTGGATGGTCTCTCAGTTGGCGATTAATCCGGTATATGTTTCCGTAGGTGGAGGTAACCCCGCCACGTGTCTTCCCACAGGCGACGCCGCAGCGAATTCAACACGCATGCATATTTACAACTGTGAGGACAACATGGAGTGCGTTGCGCCCAAATATGCACTGGTAGGGTCTACTGTTCTCGCCCAGTTTCAGGTTTCGGAAGATAGAATGATGGTGGTTGCAGTTGGTGGAAATGATGTTCGTTTGGCTATGACCACCGTTAGTGAGCACGTGGGAATTATGTTGTGGGTGTGGTGGCCCCAACGGTTGCATATGCCTAATCTCCGCGTTAAGGGTGCCTCTGTCTCGTTAACGGTGTCGGAGAGTTGCCGTGCCAACGTGCAAGTCCTGTTTCTTTTCGACGCCTCGCGTGGTTCGCTACACGTTCTGAGGACACCGGATCTTCTTACAGCTAAGGGATCGCTGGACTTACTGTTTACCATATCAACAAATTGCCCGCCCGTCGTTCTTCCCTGTATGTGCTCTTCCATGATGCAACCCATCATGGTTTGCAATAGGCCTTCTGTGAATGAAGTCGCGCTCTACTACGTCCCGGAACTATTACGAACACCACTGTCTACCAACTACATGGCCACAATGTCTCTTAGCGGGGTGCTACCTAAAAATGTTATCGTTGAAGGAGTGTCGTACCACAACGGTTCGACCGTTGTTTTCGAGGCTGCAGTGGCCGGTAGTGATAGGGAGCCATCTGTTGCAGCTAGTCATCAACAGTATGCATTCAACTTTCCTTCACTTCTGGATGAACAACATCCGCTTGCTCGTTTCATTTTGGAGGCTCTTGAGCCGGTGTTCGAAACTGAATGTGTGGCCCTACTGCAATGTGAGTTGCTCCGACGCTCGTGGAAAAGTAAACGCAAAGGGCAAGTATGGGACTTTGGCACTGGATGCTTAGAGCTTATTGCAAACATTGTACACAACAGTATGTCTCCCAATAGTGACAGAAGGGGTAGTCCTTCTGGGGGGGGAAGATACGCGGCAGCGGGTGGCAGCGGTAGTGGTCGGTCCGTCAGTCAAATGTGTGATGCTGCGCCGTCCGGTTTGGAGTTGCAAACTTCCTCAGCTTGCACGTTTGTAGACAAAAATTTTCGTCTTTGCGACGTCGTAGCGGATCCCATTCTCATGACAGCTGACACACTGCAGAAAAATGCCTTTCGGTTTCAAGACCGAGGACATCATGAAAACCATGGAAAGTTTAGTTCTGAACTTGACCATGGAAACATATGGACAAAGAAACAATGTGGGCTATGTGTTTTCACACTCCATCTACTCTACGAAAGTCTCAAGTTACAGGAACGCTTTTGGATTCTACTTGAACCTTTGGCACGGTTAAACCTGCGACTAAGTGAAATTATGCAGTGGTCTCAGTATACTCGTTACTACTCAACATGCTTGTGCGAAACGGAAACTGAAGATTTTGCAGGACACACCACAACTGGCGCCTCTCGAACGGGGACTACCGTTTCTTTCCAGCGCGCGCTCCCCGAGAACCTTCTTATTGAGTATTTCAAATTTCACGCCTCTTCCTCGACAGCGGCAGTTATGAGTGGTGCGCCTCCCTTATTGTATACTATTCTTCAGCGTGTGCTTAAGGGGAAAGCACGGACTTCCGGTGGTTGGCCCGCTATTCGTGGCATCACCAGCAGCAATCCACTTTCGTTGGCCAACAAACTCTTTTTTATGCTGGTAGATTGCTTCGATGCACCGCAAGTGACCGCAAGAGTACCTACGAGTTGGTGGTTCACCTTGTGCAAAGGGTTGCTGGAATATGATATTGACCCCAAATTCGTCTCAACGGAGCTCTGCGCTGGCGTTGGGCAGCCTATCGAGAGAGCGTTGTGTATTGCAAAGGACCATCCCGACGATATATGGAATGATGACTTTAATACGATAATTGGGCGTTTGGACAGGCTTCAGCACAATTTAACATCGACACGGTGCGTCAATCCAGCTGGTGATGTTGTGCGGACAGCACAAGAGAGGGCAATCGGTAGGGAGTACAGGGCCACATTGAACGATGACGATGGTGTTATTATGCGGCCTGACTTTCCAAAGCGCTGGGGTGATTCTCGTTTAGATATTGTTCAGAGCATGTTCAATACGGCGGCACCGATCACCCTGCCCAGTCAAGTGGATGGTACGGATGCAATATACGGTTCATTAAGGAACCTTTCAAGGAGAGCAACTGCCTTACCTGTTGGACGTGGAATGTTTACCCTATGTACGCAAAATTTTCGGGTGAGGGACAGTGTCCCGATACCTCCACTCAACCTGGAGGGGCGAACTAGTGATGGCATCACCATTACAAATAATTTTGAGGAGGCAGAGCCAGTGAATATCATATGGCCGCTTTTCCATAACGGGTGTGCTGCAGGACTGCGATTTCTTTCGTTGCCCCATTTCAAAGGACATCGTTCAGCAAAAGAGGAAGAATCCATCACACGGCATTGGGTGCTCTATCAGACACGAAATATTTCTTGCCCAGCATCACGATCTGGACTTCTTCTAGCTGCGGGCCTACTCGGCCACCTTAAGGTCCTTCAACGGACCGATATTTATTCCCTTCTCGTATCACCACAGTCCCAGTTCTCGGGACGCGAAGCGGTTACGATTGCTGTGTTGCTGGGGTTAAGCTGTAGTTTACGTGGCACATCAAACCCTGTTGTGTTCAATTGTGTCTCAATGCATGTGCAGTCACTTACGCCAGCCACCGAAGACATCGAAGTTTCACTTGATGTACAAACTGCCGCCTCCGTGTCACTTGGGCTTTTGTACCAGGGAACACCCGATGCCTTTTTTGTCGAGATGTTACTCATTCAAATGTCACGTCTCCCTTCGGATGAGCATTTCCGAGACCGTGAGGGTTACGCCCTTGGTGCAGGTTTTGGTCTTGGACTGTTGCTGCTTGGAACCGGAAGCTCCCATGGCGTGCCCAATGTGGAAAACCGTTTACTGAAGTTTATGGAAGGGGCTCGCCGCGAGGCCGCACCATCCGCGTGTGAAGGACTTGAAGTATTCAACGAAGTCAACCCTGACAGCGGCCACTTTCTGACACGAGCACAAATGGCGCGAAACGCCAAGGAATCGTTTAGGAACCAATCTACACGAGTATACGAAGGCGATTGCTTTAATATAGCTGTCTCCGGTCCTGCTGCTGTGGTAGCACTGGGGTTCATTTATCTGCAAACCAACGATGCGCTCATAGCAGATAAGATTGCTCCACCCAACCGTCTTGTGGGATTGCAAGGAGTTTTCCCGGAGTTGTGCCTCCTTCGGACGATGATGTCTTCCCTTATCATGTGGTCCAAGGTTGAGCCAACACAAGAGTGGATTTTCCAGAATGTCCCATCCTGCCTACTCCGTCTCGTGCACTCACCAAAGAAAAGTGGTCTCGCTCCGTCGCAGATTCGCTATCTGACGATGAATCTTGGTTACTGCATTGCTGGTGCTGTTCTGGCAATGGGCATGCGGTTTGCAGGTTCTATGAATGCGGACGCCAAGGTGACGGTACTTGCGGAATTAAATGGGTTTCTTCGTGGTTTTATCGGTTCTACCAAGACGGGGATCACAAGTATACAGAATTCTACGGGCGCCTTTCTTCCGTGCATTTCGGCGTGCGCGATAGCATTGGCACTAGTTACTGCTGGAACAGGTGATGTTCAATGCCTCGCTGTTATGCAAAAGTTGCACAAACGCATGAATGTGGGTTATGGCGATCATCTTGCTATCTCCATGGCTACTGGACTTCTTTTCCTCGGTGGAGGGCAACTGACACTTTCGAACTCGCTTTCTTCTGTTGCGGCCCTTATCATGGCTTTCTACCCTGTTTGGCCTGAGACAGCGTCTGACAATAGAATGCATCTGCAAGCATTGCGACATCTATACTGTCTCGCCGTGGTTCCCCGACTTATTGAAACAATTGATGTGCTAACGAACCGTCCGGTGTCCGTTCCTGTTCGTGTCATTGTTAATCGAGGAAGGTTGTTTCAAAATGAACCTTCGAGTGTTGTGAAAGAGATGTGGACGCCTGTGCCGAAGGGTAGAGAAAACCAAGCGGTCCGTATGGTGACACCATGCCTCTTGCCTGAACTTAGTACAGTTGCACAAATCGAAATAAGGAGTGCTCAGCACTATAATATGACCATATGCAACATGGACCCCAATGTCATTGGTGATGGTGGTATTGTTGTTCGCGTTCTTGAGAAAAATGTAACCAGCACAGAGGACGGCAAATCTGGTCGTAGCCTTGGGGAGGAACTTGTGGTGAGCTGGATACAACGCCTATTCCATGAACAAATGCAGTTGCGGCCCGGACCAATAGAAGCTGGGGTCATCATTGACAACGTAAACCTCTTGTTCACCTGTCAGGAAAGATTTCTAGCGGATTTGAGTCATTCCGAGCGGGAGTTTTCTTTAGATTTTATAATGAACGTGCGTCGGACGTTAAACCGACGGTACAGCGGCCTATTGCGACATACCGGAAGGTTGTCCACGCGGCACCCTCTTTCTCAGTTGATTAAGAAGCAGAAATCCGTGTATAGCACGGCCTCTTCTCTTGTACAGACACTTGTGAGTGATGATGGGCACTCCAGTGACCTTGCGCCTATTGCGGAAGCCCTTCTCATGTATGCCGAGGCCACAGGAATGGAGTCAACGGGTAACAGCGAAGCCTTCCACGTTTCTTTTGTCATGCAATGGCTTTCTCAGGCACTTCACTTTTACGGTCTTGTCGGACGGACAAAACCTCTGTCGCAGTTGCTAACCAAGTATACTGACGTACTTCAACGGCGGGAACAAAGGGTTTACGCACTCTACCGCATGAACCAAACCTTGTTGCTTCGCCCTGAAGTGCTTGAAGACTTGGTGGATTGCTGTGTAGAGCTGGCAAACTAACCGTGCATGCGCAAACGTGCGTGCGCGCCTATAGATTCGAACCGTATCCTTGAATTTTATACTTCTTTTGACCTCCATCTACCATCAGATGGTCGCCGGGTGTTGTGTGCCCGATAGTGCTGTTTTGCTATAGCGTATGTCAGTGTACATTTCATCCCCAGTTTTGCCTCCTTTTAACCTGCTGGTACATAAAGTACAGTTTAAAGGGGTAGCAGTTGCACATCACTTTGGACCTTTCTTTTGAGTTTCCTCCCGAAAATTAATCTCCCACTTTCCTCATTTCTATCCCTTGACCCTGCCGTATTCACGCGAACACGTTTGTGTGTGATCTTTAACTACATGTTCAGTAACTGTAAGTGAATAGAAGAAGGTAGCACACTTTGTAGGAATATACGCATTGAAGGTTATATTTTTGTTACTTATATTATTGTTTCACTGCTATCTATCATCACTATGGATGATGATAAACTTGTGATGTTTGACGCCAATGGCGCCATACGCATGTACGACCCGGAGAAATTCGACCAACTAGTGAAGACGATCGAAGTCGAAAAACGCTTTACCACACGTATGGACGAGTTCAAGAACATCGTCAATCAGACTATGTCGATTGTTGAGCAACTGGGAAAGGCCATTGAAGAGGAAAAATTGAAAGCGATTGGATCTCGCAACATCGTAGAAAGCGAAGCAGAGGAGCGCTTTCGCACTGTACAGGAGGCGCAAGTAAGGCTCCGTGAAAAGCAAGCGGAACTCGACCGTTATATTGCAGAATATGATTCATTGAAGAAAGTGGAACAAGAACAGGAGATGTACATCAAGCACCTGAGTCACGCCTCGCGTGAGTAGCTGGACACAGTTAACATGGATAGAGTGATTATGTTTACGGGTGTATGTACGATGAAGGAAAGGGAAAGGAAGGGATGACAGCAGCTAAAATATTATTTTATGTCACGTATTCCTCTCCCCTTCCCATGTGCCCCTTGTCTCGTATGCTTCGGTTCACATCTGGGAGAACAAGGGGGGAAGTGGAGGTAACATTAACGGTGAGTATAGATTTTTGTTTATGATTGCTTGATGGTTGATGCGGGTAGTTCTTTTGTTTTTGGGGCTACTCATGCGATCTGTTTGTTCATATATATATTCTCGGTAGCTACGAGCACATCTCTCATTCTTTATTTTATTTACAAGTGTTTTGCAGCAAAACTATTGCTTACTCATTTGCTATGTTTACTTTATTACTGCCTTCCACCTTGTCATTCCCCTCCCATCCCTACCCCGGTCGTTTTCGTTACTGGTTTTAAAACCGACTTCCAATAGGAAACTGTGGGCAGGACGTCGAATTTGGAATTCATTGCAGAAAAAGCAAGTGTTTAGGCAAAGGGGAAAGGATAGAGGCTTATCAGCTAGAAAATTTCCGTGTAGTTTTCCACCACGTCTCAGATGGAACTGCAGTCGCTTATAGACACGGTGAGTTTGCAAAAACTGCTGCTTCTGGGTGCCTTGTTGCGTTTAATTCTTATCGCGTATGCATTCTTTCATGATCAATGGTTTAGGGTAAAATATACGGATATTGATTACATGATCGTTGTGGATGGGGCGCGACACATGTGGAATGGGGGCTCTCCTTTCGATCGCACGACGTTTCGTTATACCCCCCTTCTTGCTGCGTTAGTGATGCCCAGCATTTGGATTGCGAATCCCATGGGAAAGTTGATATTCGCTTCTTCGGACTTAGGTGCGGCGTGGTATTGTTACGGTGTGCTGAAAAGTTTTGCCAAGGAAAGAAGTGCGAAGTGGATGGTGTCTTTATTTATCTTGTTTAATCCGATTGTTCTGAGTGTGTCCACACGGGGGAACAGCGACATGCTGGTTACTTTCATGAGTTTGATGGTTTTGTCTAAGTTCGCTCGTCGTAAGTGCTATCAAGCAGCGGCCGTTCTTGGTTTCGCCGTTCACTTTAAGATATACCCGATAATATATGCTCTTCCGCTTACCCTTGGTGTGTGGGAACAATCTGTTGCGGCGAGCACAAACACGTGGAGACGGGTGGTCAAAACAGCAGTCGTCGTGTCAATATGCGCACTAATGGCTGCAATTTCCTTCGCAGTACCCACGGTCCTTTGTTACATGAAGTATGGACAACAGTACCTCAACGAGGCCTTTATTTACCATGTATATCGCGAAGATCATCGTCACAACTTTTCACCGTATTGGTTGCTGATGTATCTCAACATGGCGAGACGTCATCTGGGACAAGGTGTTGACTTCTCCCCGCGCCTCGTTGCGTTTGTTCCTCAGGCAGTGGTGTTGAGTTTTGTATCGTACAAACTCCGCCGCAACACGGCGCATGCTTGCTGTGTGCAGACGGTGTTGTTCGTTGCCTTTAATAAAGTGTGCACTGTACAATATTTTGTGTGGTTTATCCCCTTTCTTGCGTTCCTTTTCTGTGAGCCAAAAGAGGTGGAGGACGACGAAAGTGGTGGCAGCGGTGCGTTCAAATTTTTTTCCTGGGTGAAGGCGCTCGGTGTGGTGCTGATGTGGGCAGCAACCATTCCTCTATGGGTCACCACCGCCGTGCCGCTGGAGTTTCACGGTTATAGTGACTTTGCACAACTCTGGATTGTTTCGTGCCTTTTCTTTTTGGCGATGGTTGTACTCGCTTCCATGTTAGCACGCATTGCGTATCGGGTTCAGTGTACGAAGTGTTCAGCGAAGTCGATCAAAGTAGCTTAGCGCGGTGTTGTCGATGTCTTACAGTTGGCTTGCAAGTGGGTGTTTGCTTCGCGGTGGATTGGTTTAACCCGTAAGAGAGTACTCAACATCCCTTCCCCAACCTGCGTTTTCTCATTTCTTTTTTTTTTGGAGTTTTTTGTCACATTGAAATATAAGGAAAGCGTCGACCGTATTACATACCCGTAATTCCTTTAACACCACATTCGTCCACGTGTCCACGTCACCCAAACCTTGTTACTTGAAACCGAATTAGTTATCTCTTATCTTGTTACATCGTACGATAAACACTTCTTTTTTCTGTAAGTCTCATTCGCCCACTTTCCGCTTCTACTCCTGAAGGTTACGCTTCACGCTCCCGTTTGGGTTAGAACAAAGGAGGAATATAAACAAAGAAGGGAGAGGGGAGAACTGTCCGCAAGGGAGAGTGATCCTTAATATTTTCTCTAGAAGGGATTGCAATGGTTGTGAGTCTTTCCGGTTATTCTCCGCGGGAAGTATACGAGGTAGAGTGTGCCAAATTTAACTGCAAAAAGAATAGTGCAATATGTAACTTCCTTTCGGAGCGGCCGGATGACTTTAAAAGCATCAGCGTTATTGATTTATCAAAGAATTTTGTGGGGCCAAAAGGTGTTCTGCCTCTTCTGGAGGTTGTTCGTCTCTGTGAAAATCTCGAACTTTTGAATCTGTGCGGTCAACAACTAGATAAAAACGCTATTGACGCACTCTGTTTGGTGTTGCGTAGTCATCCCACTGTAATTCATTTAAATCTCTCGGCCAATCCACTTAGTATGTCGGCAGGTACATCGCTTCTCTTGCTGGCGAAGGACAATCCGCTTATTCAGCACATCAACCTCACAGATAGCTTCATCAAACCATCTGTTCTGTTGGCGATTAATGCACAATTGGAGAGAAACAGAGAATATAGAGGTAAGGAAGCGGACCGAGCAGATATAATTTCAAACGTGCAAAGGAATGAGAAATTAAACGGTGGTGATGTTAGAATACCCTTGCAGACATCGCAAGAGAGAGGGGAAGTTCTTTCAAGGCCTATGCAACCGATTGTGCAAGACCAAAATGTGACATCGCGTGAAACAGATGATCAGGCATACGATTCCTTGTATCCCCATGATTTGGGTGCCCTTTTGGCTAGTTTTACACATGAGGTTCATGATGTCTTGTTTGATGAAGATCCGACATCATACGTAGCGAAATATTGCTCGGTGCGGCGGACATGCTTTCACGATGCAGACTTTCGTGCTGATAGAGTCCCTCTTCGTCGCGGTGTTAGGCGGTGGGATGCCTTCGCCTGGAGGCGTGTGAGCAAGTTGTTTCCATCAGCAACGTTACTTCCGGAAGCTGGGGAAGATAAGACACTGGTATTCCCTCGCGAATGCTTCCAAGCATATTCGTGGGTTTTTACCTGCGTTGAGGCTGTTTTCAAGGATGCGGCAATCCTTCGTGATACTCTTTTCACTTCTTACGATGTGGATCACGGTGTTTATGGTATTCGCGTGTATGTGGATGGGCGGTGGCGGTACGTTATAGTCGATGACTATCTTCCCGTTAACGAGAAGAACGAACTCATGTTCACAAAACCCGTTGACAATAAATACTTCTGGCCTTGTATACTAGAGAAAGCATTAGCCAAGATGTACGGTGGTTATTTGGCACTTGATATAGAATTTATTTTGGAGTCCGTTCCACGAGCCCTTTCGATGACTCCTGAAGCAACCACCCCAACGAACACGCCACTACTTGCGTCCAACGGTTTTCCGAACACTGTAGAGTGTCGTGATGACGATGTACGGCGTACGAGCTGCGCCAAAACACTACAAGACCTCAGTGGTGGGGTGGGTATTACTCGCTTCCTGCGTACTGCTGAATTTCAGAAGGATGAGTGGTGGGCCTCTATGCTAGATATGTCTAGGTCTGGTGCTATTATGGTGGGGATAACAGACTTTGAAAATGCCCTTCCCGGTATAGAGACGGCTCACGCATACCGCATTACCCACGTGCAGCAGGTTGGTGGAATAAAGCTCGTCATGCTTTCCAGTCAGTGGTCGCCCCAGCAGTGGAAGGGCGATTGGTCAGATGATTCTTGTCTATGGCAGTCTCATCGTGATGTCAGTATGACTCTTCGAAAAAAAAGGTTGGCCGGCGACCACTTTGGGTTTTGGATGTCGTATAACGACTTCCTTTCGGTTTTTATTCAGGTGCATATTTGTCATGTGTTTAATGGCTTTACACAGCATGTTGTGGAGTGTGAGTGGGGTAGGGACACCGCAGGGGGGCCATGCTTTGACCATCACTGGCACCTCAATCCACACTTCAAACTGCGACTGTCAGAGAACACGCTCTTTTTCATCAACCTTTCCCTACCGGACACGCGCTTTGCACCAACGTGCGTTAAGGCGATGGGGATGCATATTCTTAACAGCCCGCGGTACCCGGTATGCTACCTACATAACACGCAAGATTGTGTCGTCGCAACCGATTATGTGGAGACGGACTCGATTTCCGTAGAGGGCAATTTTACAAAAGAAGGTGTTTATTGGATAGTTCCCAGTGCTGACTTGACAGGGGTAATGAGCAGGTTCATCCTCCGCATGTTTGTGAGCTCACCATTTGTTTTCTCTTCAGAAGTGATTGGCAACCACTGGAATACGCTGAAATTCTCCGATATCATAGAGTGTAGTGGCGAATTCTGTGCGGGGGATGACAACGCGCAAGTGCTTATTCGGTTTCTCACAAATGACAAGATTAGAGAGGAGGTGTCGGTAGGTCCAATTGTTGTGAAGGTGGCAACACCAGAGGATAAGAACCTTGCGATTGGGCTGTTCCTTGTACATTCAAGTTTTGCGGGATCGAAGGCGTCCAGGACCCTTGGAGTTGTGGATAAAGGGGATATTGTGGCTTCGAGTCCTTATGCAGTTACTGACAGGGCTTACATTATGGCAGACGTTTGCGATAACGACGTGTACACATTGATAACATGTATTAGTCCCACCGGCTCACGCGCGGAAATCGAATACACCCTATGGAGTGCCATCCCCTCGCCGCAGCATACCATTTTACCTGTATGGGGAAGGAAAAGCGTTACAGTGTCGTGGCCTGAGGGGAGTGGTTCTTTCTATGGGGTGAAGAACAACCCGCAAATTGAGATATGCCCTGAACGCGATTTTGATACGTTCGTTATCAAGATGAACCTCGTGGAATGTAATGTGACCGATCCTGCGATTGTTCTTTTCGTGCTTCAAAACGCCGGGAATAAGGGGGATGGTATCAAGGGGAAAATACCAGCGAATCAGGTGTTAAAACGCTCTCAGTATGTGCGACACCACTTTGTACAGTGCGAGCTGCAACTGCTAGAACCGACGGACTCCCTTTTGGTTATTCCTTGTCTGCAGCCCACGGGGTCGAAAGGGGCGTGTGCCATAACGGTTTCAACGGAAACTTCCGATTTTTCTGTTAGAGTGTTGTCGAGTGTTTAAACAATTGAGAGAGGAGTATGATGGTGGATATTCACTGGTGAAATGTGGCACCACGAATTAATAATGGTGGGCAGTGCCCACTGGTGGGTGGGGGTGAGGGGAATTGCACCTAATTTTCACATGTAAAGTGTTTTCCTTCAGGCGATCGAAAGAAAACGGCAGGCGTCAGTACTGTTGGTGTTGATTTTGTATGTTTAATGTGTTTACGAACCAACAAAAGGGAGGAATGTTTACGTATACATGCGGATTAGACTCACTGTCTCCTATTGCACTTGCTGTTGTTTGTAACTGGTGTGCTTTTGGTTAGGCGTCAGCTCTGTAATAATATCTGATGGCCGGAAAGCCATAACAGTAACCGTACACTTTACTTTGTTTCTTACGTGGCATCCTCTTCACATCTCCACACCCTTTCACATGCACATTTGTCGATGATAACGTACAAGTTGGGCTAACGAAAAACGAAGCAGAGTAAGTATAAACCACGGAGATGAGCACCGAAGACATTCTGATTGAATGCCCTCTTAATGTTGAGGTTGAGGAAGAAGCAGATGGCATCAACGATGTTGTTCGTTTAGAGGAAAATCAATTATCTACTGCACAACTACTCTGTCGAATTACGTCCCTCATCGCGATTGGGGCGTTTATATACTTAACTTTTTGGAACAACTCTCAGTTCTGGGCCGTAGTATTTGTCTATCATCCATTGTTTATGGTAGTTGCTTTTATGGGCGCGCTTCCCGAGCTCATGTGCACTGTTGCTGGTTTTCATAGTCGGAAGTTTCCATTTAGTCGCGTCATAAGAACGCATCTCAAGTGGACTATGGTGTTTAAGGCATTAAGTTTGCTTGGCATAGTCGCAGTAGAGTGGACCAAATTCGTCAAATCCAAAAATCATTTCAAGTCTTGGCATGGGATTATCGGTGCCGTGTGTGAAGCTTCTCAGTTTTTGGAAGCACTCGTAGGTCTCAGCATGTATTTCAATGCTGGTGGTCGCTTCTTCAGTTCGTCTCAGGCGCGTTTGCTTCGTGTGGCGCATCGACTCCTTGCCGTCGTGGTTATTTTAACGGGATTAACTTCCATGTCGTTGGGCATGTTCACCAAGTTTGCCGTGGAAGTGTACGGAGCGTTGGCCGTGCGGGTGGCATTTGCCATTCTTCCCATTGTTTTGGCACTGTGGGGTTATGCTTGCCCCTTTGTGGCCTGGTAAATGAACGAAAGAATCAAAAAGAGAAATAGGGCAGGGTATACTAAAAAGGTGCACGAAAAGGCATTTGGTCTGAGCGGTGGTCGTCAACAAGAAAAGAAATGTTGCTGGGGAGTTTTGTCCAAAAAAAATAAAATAATAGTGATAACCCTTTCATTTGGAAGCTTGTGCTCCTCTGTTCTTTGCTGCTTTTTTTTTTTGTCAGCCTGCTGAGAGTGTTATGTAACCTACACCATTTATCAAATGGCAACTTGCTTTCTTGTGGTGGAGCATGCCCAAATATTTCGCTATATGGGTGTCAGGGAATGTGATAGTCTCGTCGGTTACAGTAGTGGCAGTAGCTGACTTTCTGTCGTCTTTTCCCCTCACTTGTATTGTCAGTTGTTGGTGGCACGAGTATCGTTGTGCAGGCACATACGCACGCACAGTCATACAAGGTGATATCGAAATTTGCATTTACTCCTCTCTTCTCCCTTATTTTTGAATGTTGCCACCTTTTCCCCTCCCCTCCTATTTTTGTTTGATGAACATGCACCCCTGAAGAGAGAAGGGATGGGGGGGAAAACAAATGTAAAGGTTCTTGGAAGACCGACGCAACCGACAGGAACCTTTTTTCTCCGAAGCATGGATCGTGACCCTGACAGCCGACCCTTTCTGCGGTGCGAAATGAGGCGAAGAAGTGACCGCAGTCTTCCCAATACCACTTTGTCGCTTCACTACGATGAACCTAGCCGCAGTCAGTCGAGGCAGTTAGGCGAACGCCGCCGCTTTTTCAAGCAACCCACCGAAAGTCCCTTTTCACCCGCGAGAGCCCAGCCGGAGCGCCGTCTCCTGCGCCGCGGGTCCCCCAAGTGCTACGCGTCCAGTTTGGATAGTGCTCTCTGCGTTTCACGGGACTCGTCGCCATTCCGCTCTTCGATAAGACGTTGCCGGAAACCGCCTTTTAATGACCGGTCAGCAAGCGAACCGCGGCCCTCACGTGTTCCTCTTTCGGGTGGTCGTGGGCAACTCAACTTGGGAGATCTCGTGCCAATGCCAAAACCGCCAAAACAACGGCTTATACCACCACCCATGGAAAAGAAACCATTACGTACCGCACGGCGCCGCACACCTCTTCCGTTGTCGCAGACAACACCGGAGAGACGCAGGGGTGTGAAAATGTTTGATGCTAATGAGTACCAAAACGCGTTCGACGGGGGTCAAACCGCCTCGCTTCTGTTTAACCGTACTCCTAGTGATGTTCCAACCGCTCATCAGAGAACTCCAAGTAACATAAGTGCTCGCAGTAGTGCCTCAGTTAGATCGGACACTTCTGAAGCCGGTGTGGCAGGGCAGGCGAGGGGTCGAGACTCGCCATCCACTGCGAGGAATTCGGTCACACGGAGGGCGCGAAGCATGACACCAACACGGCGTAATTATGATATTATTACGGGATTGCCACTATAACCTAATCGCTGTGCATGCCCTTACTCTAAGAGCAGTAGGTACTATAGAAAACTTTTTTTTCAGTTTCCTGTAGAACTTGATATAGATGGTAGATAGGCGTGCGAAGTACTTACTTTGTTTTATATCTTCCTCCTCCCTTTTATCCCTTGGACGTTTTTGTTATATTTATTGCGCACATACATGATACCACTTGGTTCCCCATCCCACACCCCCCGTGCTATTAAAATGCCTTCCCACAACAACTACCACTTCATGCCATCCTCAATGAGACTACAATAGTGAAGCAAAGGAGTGACGGGGGGAAAAAAGATAATGGTTTACTACTTCACTCTTGCAGCCGATCCGTCGGTCATATGCTACATGGGTCGTGACAAATACGAAAACGAGAAATTAATTAAATACGGATGGCCGGAAGATATTTGGTTTCACGTTGATAACCATAGCAGTGCTCACGTTTATGTGCGTATGCCAAAGGGTAAAGGTTTAGATGATTTAACCCCTGCGATCATTGAAGAATGCTCTCAGCTCACCAAGGCGAACAGCATTGAGGGTTGTAAGCTTAACAACGTACGAGTTGTGTACACGCCCTGGAGTAACTTACACAAAACAGATGGCATGGAAGTGGGGCAGGTGGGGTTTCACAAAGAATCTCTCCGCCGGTACCATACCGTTGAAAAAAAAAACAATGCTATGTTGAACAAACTGGAAAAAACAAAAGTCACGAAAGACGACGTTGATTTCCAAACTTTAAAAGACGAACGGGATGCGGAGGAGAGACGAGAGAAGCGACAGGCTTTAGCAGCCCAACAACAGCGCGAAAAAGAAGAAGCTGCGGCTCGGAAGAAGGCCGAAGAACTACGCTCGTACGCGTCGCTTATGGTTGAGTCGAAGATGCGAACAAATCAGGAACATATTCCAGATGAAGATGACTTCATGTGAGCTCTGGAGATCTTTCCACGAAGTAGCAACTTCTTTCCCCCCTCCCCCTTCTAGTTGGTGTATCACTTCGCCAGTATACATCTCAAGGGTGTCACGTTTAAGTGCTGCTGACGTTTCCTTGGAAAAGAGGAAGGAAAGCGAAATTGTTTCGAGTTGCTGTGTGATCGAGGAAATCGATGGTTGCCTGAAAATTTCTAAAACCTCCCCTCTCAATTCTTTCTCTCCCTCACATTTCTTCACCGGAGACTGGCACACACAAAAAAAAAAGTACAGAAGAGAGGGTTGATCTATAAGTTGTTGCTGCGAAAGAGTTGTAGCACAAATGCTCTTGGGATGCCGTCGGTTTGTCACACACGCCGTCGGACAATCTTTCCCCCACGTAACTTCTCCATTACGTGGTAAGCGGTTGCTGCGCTTGCGCCATGGCTGCCCTCGCGCTAAACCACTGCTCTCCGCCGAAGGGGATTTGCACACAACGCCGTTGGACCGTCCCCCGCCAACAGATATGCCACTCGCGTACTTGCAGGGGGAGATTTTGGATATGGAGAAGTATCGGACAGAAGAAGCTGTTTGGTCGAGAAACACAGTGCGGGAAGCGTGGAATGCGATTAACCACACACTGCACGATACGACCCCCGGCGTTGATGCAACGAAGAAGAAGGAGATAATTGAAAAAGACCTTGTAGGCTTGGCTCTCTGCACGTCATATGCGGAAGTGAAGCACCTTCTTTCTCTGTTGACGCCCTCGCTTCGTTCACATATTGTTTCTCAGCCCTCCTATAAACAAACCGAGGTGGAGGAGTTTTTTCTCCATCTTGGACAAGACATCGAAGTGAGAGGTGCGGATTGGGTGATTCAGGTTCCGCCCCCGTCGGTGACCGATTTGCGTTATACCCTTGAGCGGGTGGGCCGATTTGGCGATGACGGCCGTGGGTGTATTGGACACACGCCGCATCGAGTAGCCGTGTGGCGCGGGCGGTTGGGGGAACCGTTAGGACTCACTATTCGTGTGGGACGTTATGTGCCGAATGTTGCCAGGGCATTGGTTCCTCTTGCACGACGAGGTAGTGTTTTGATACTCTCCAAGGCGGGTATGGGAAAGACCACAATCCTGAGAGACCTCGCTGCTTCCCTCTCTCGTGATCCGGCGAAACCCCGCGTTATGGTCGTTGATACCTCGAACGAAATTGGAGGTGATAGCCCGATGCCGCTGCCTTTTCTAGGGCGTTGTCGCCGTATCCAGGTCCCGCGTCGCGAGGAGCAACAAGAAGTAATGAAACAAATTCTTCAAAACCACTCACCGGAGTACGTAATTGTTGATGAGGTTTCCACTACCGCCGAAGCAGAAGTAACGTGGTCCATTTCCCAACGGGGAGTTCATCTCGTTGCCACATGCCATGGCGAAAGTTTAGCGGGGTTATTGCAAAACCAGTCACTGAACTTGTTGGTGGGAGGCACCGCGCATGCATTTCTTAGTAACGAGGAGCGGCGGTTACGGAACAAGATCAAGAAAACTATCCTCGAGAGGCCGCATTCATCACCGTTTAAGTTTGTTGTGGAACTCCATTCACGGAAATTCGCTCATCTTTATGTGGATGTAAACCAGGCTGTTGATTGTCTTTTGGACCAGGGGGATGCGAGACGAAGTGCACGGATTGGGAAAACAATTGCCATTGATGAGCCACTGCCAGATGAGGTGATGGGTTTAGTTATGTCTCAAGAAAAGGAAGGTTCATATGCAAGAGAGCCGTCACACGAATCGTGGAGTGAGTGCAACGATGATGACAGTTGCGCCCTCGCCGGGCGGGAGGGGTGGCGGCCAAACAACCGGCCCGAGAGGCAGCGAGGGACTCGGTCGCATGGATGTCGAAAAAGATCAAATGACGACTTGTTGGACGAACTGAATAACTTTAATTAAGGCACCAATTTTTATCCAACGATAAGCTACAGAACAAAAAAAAAGTACATACTAAGGGTTTTCTTTCAAAAACAGAAACATACCGACTTGCCCCAGCACATACTGGACGGAAACGCCGGATTCGAGGAATATCAGAACATCTCGCACGTAGCAAAGGCTCCTGTCATCACGTTTTGATACTTTTTTCTTCTTCTTCTTGAATAGTCCCTAGATTTCTTCCAACGTCAGCACTTTTGTTTAAACTTTCTCTTTCTGATTTCTTTTTTAATTGTCTGTAAATATGTATTTGCGGTCCTGCTCAGCCATAGTTAATTACGCCCACTAGCAAAGGGCAGATGATATCATTGCGGGGAAACATAGGTTTGCTTACCCGGCGGCGCCACGCCGTTATCACTCTCCACTCTGCATTAGAGTTGTGTGGTGTCACACGTTACAAGAGTTCATTACCCAACAGCGCATTAACTGCTCGAACAGCGGAGGCCCTCTATTCCATGGAACATTACCATAAGCAATGCCTCAATGAGGATGAGCGTCGGCAAGTCGAAGTGCAAGCTTGGGAAGAACTAATGAACCTTCCTGATGCTGCAGTGGAGGATGCGTCCTCAAGCGTTGTCGCCGACATTCTCGGTTCCTGGTGCTATTTTTCGAAATTTTGGGACCGAGGAATACAAGGCCCCAACCCATCAGACAGTCCTGAAGAAAACAACGTCAAAAAGGTCAATGTTCCTCTAATCGCAAGGGAATTCCACCGACCCCATTCCCCATCAACAGTTGACACGGCACCACCACCCCGCGCGAATCCACTAGATGAAGTGCTGGACTTTTGAATAAGAATTTTTTTTTTAAATGTAACACCGCATACTTTTACATATTTTCTCCCGACATTTTTTAATTTACCGACAATTCCGTACATCACCCCTCAATTCACCACAACATTTCCCCGAAACCTCGTCAAGGAAAAAAAAGAAAATATGGTTTTCTTCACGAACGCGCAATCGGCAACAAAGCAAAACAAACTGAAAACAACGTAGATCTTCAAAAAAGCAAGGAGAATCCCAAGGAACAAGAAAATACAAATACATACTATCACCTTCACCACCAACATAAAAGAAGAAGCATTTTACAAAACTATGAAAAAGCTGAGGGGTCGACACCCCCTTCGGAGTGTAATTTTTGAAGAGAATTACCGAATAGAAACGGGAGTTTCGTATACCGCTCTGGATGAAAGCTTTCCTGTTGTTCATGGCTTTTTTTTTCGTATCGAAGGGGGGAAGGTACACTTTTGTCGGCGTGCAAGTGAGTTTAGCACGTAGTCGCCACACAAATACTGAGGCATTTAGTGGGCTGGTAAATGAACTCAAATCATTTTCCAACTGGAGGGAAATATCAGAGAAACTTACGTGGGAGATTATATATGTACATCAAGAGGACTGGAAAGGCGTTGCGGATGTTCAGAATTGCGAGGCAACGGGTGAAGCGAGAATGAAGAGAATTCGTACTCAGTCTGGCAGTACAAATTGTCCGCGTGAGGATCGAAGAGGAGTTAATAAAGCTAATGCTCTTTGGAAAATGTTTTTTTTTTCAGTACCGTCTTCGGGTGGGAAAGAATGCGATTCCCACTTTGTTTTCTTCCGCTGTGACGGACTCCAGTGTGAGTACCTTACAGACACTTCTTCCCTGATAATGTCTTCATATCAACATCATTTATTTTGATTACTCTAATGAGATGAATACTTATGTTATGTTGATTTGAATATAACCGATGTGTCTCCCTTTTTATATTCATAAATAATTAGATGCGAAATACCATACTTATTTAACCTGTTTGCAAAATAATGTGTTGATTGACATATACGTTATGTTCACCTACATTTTTTTGCATATAGTCTCACCATGCTTGTACACTTGCCCAATTGGGGGGGGGGGGGCTAAAAACAAAGCATGTTACATGAGTACGCAAATACATTTTTAACAATTTATTCGTTTTTATTTGGCTTCTTATGAAGTGAGGACAAACTTCACATTGTTGAGTAGCTAAGTTCTTTTCGCAGCCTCATGATAATAATAATTATTATTAATATTGTATGCCTTACATTGTCACGTAAGAGGAGGAGGAGTGAAACAAATGCTATTTGTTTAAGTTAGGTTTTTTCTATCTTCTCTTTTCATTGTTCACATAAACATTGCATGTTAGTGTTTTCGACAAAGCAGTGCATTCAACAATATTAGCATTTTTCAGTAATAATAAAACATAAATATATCTATGTGTTCCTCTCTATTTATATTTTTAATGTGCATGCGCTTACGGTACGAAAGAAAACATCTATTGTATTAAATTTTTACCACTTATTACAACTTAATAGTTGGATTCCTGCATGGTGCACTCCAACTCTCCCTTCCTATCTGCTTATCTACAACACTTTTATTTCTCACATACCATCACATGATTCTAATAGGGATATGGTTATACTAGCTGATTCCGTGATAGCTTCCCCCCTTGGTTTTTTTTCCAAAAATGACGGGAAATGATACGAGAGATGTTGGGACCTCCAACGAAAATTCGTTTCTGTTACTTTGACAAGTACATGATACAGTGTTAGACTTAAATGCGGGGATGGAGTTCATTAAAGGACAGATGAAAATACAGAGAGATGAAATTGCGTCTATGGATATGAGACTTAGCAAACAAATGAAAATACGGGAGGAAAAAGGTGTGGATATAAGTAGGACGTTGAATTGGCTGACGTTACTGGTTGAAAATGAGCGTCCTGGTGCATATGAATCTGCGTACAATGTAATACAGCGCGTAATCTCATATGACGATAATAAGGGATTGCTGGGGTTGCATGTTGAGGAAAGGGTTGCTAACCTTCGGGCAGATGAAAAATGCCATACCAGGTTCGACCGAAATGGGCCGATATTGCATGTTATCACCTCTAAGAAGGGTTGGTCATGCACAGATTTTGGTGGAAGAGATGCATGCGACATGTTTGTGCGCAAGGAGACGGTACGTATGTGGCACAGAATCCGAGCACATTTGGATGATTGGTTACCGACTGGCTCCCAAGTGTCCCAACAGCCCCTCTTACTTGTTTGTTCTCGGGAGATCGGAAAATCCTGTGGTCCGGAGAATACAGCGATGTGCCCTGACGACGCCGGCCACCTCAACGTGGTGTCAGAGTCCAGTACCCCGTCTCATCGCGGGAAACCAAGAGCCAGCAGCGTTCCTTTCATGGGCAACACTGCTGTGCTCCGGCTACGGCATCATAAAGGACAGGGATCAGCAGCGTCTTGCTGGGACACCGTCTTTTATTTGTCGGTCCCTGGGCATGTGCCAGCGTGCCGTCAGCAGTATCATCCGCACTAAGATGCTGCTGTCCGGTGATGTGGGAGAGAATCCCGGCCCGTCGTTGTGCGGGATTCAGTGGAACTGCGCCGGGCTATCTCAAGGAAAGAGATTAGCATTAGCACGTCGGCATACATCCCACCAAAACGCACATTCACGGCAAATGACTTAGATACGCTTCTGACGACCGACGGTGCCCAGCTCATCGGTGCAGACGCTAA
>NW_027123308.1:13202-14029 GCF_001457755.1 Trypanosoma equiperdum | reverse complement strand
GTAATAATAATAATGATGATAATAATGATAATGATAGTAATGATGATAGGAGAGTGTTATAAGTGTGTATATACGAATATTATAATAAGGAATGTGGTAAAGACTAAATGGAGAAACAAAAAAGAGTCACTTCAAAATCTCAAGGGTGCAATGAGAGTAAATGAGAAAGAGTGGAATGCAAGACATATATTGTTAAATTAGAGAAGAAAGAGAATGAAAGGGAGACAAATAGATAATAAAATGTATGAATTTTTAAACACAGATATGAGTACGGCTATCATCGTAAAAAAGGTAATGATAGAGGGACAATCAAAGAGAGACAATTCAGTGTACAGGTATAATGGAGTTGCTATGTTATTCACAAAATCAGCGAGAAGGTGACGGAGAAGGAGGGAAAACATATAGTGAAATAAATTGCGCAATACGCAAAGAGAAAGGATACAGAACGAGGTTATGCTCTACATTTATTAATAAACAGGATAGATGTTGCTGAAGGTATTGTAATACACTTCGACGGGTCTGATGTTATAGTTAGTGATGGTAAGAAGTATGAGAATGCAGTGGAATATTTTATGAAAAATACTGCGGAAAATGAAGAGAAGTTAGTGGAGGAGAAAATTCACAAGGAGCATGTAGAGAGATGTTTTTGGTTTTTAATGTGGGCTATATAAAAGAAGATAAAAAATTAAATCATTTACTAAAATAACCTCCTAGTGGAAAAAAGTTTCTTAGTGATGGAGGTTTAGTAGCCAGAGTATGGGCATTTAAAAAATTTGAATATGCTTTTGAAGAGTTACTAAAGGGGAAGTGAGGAGTGGTAGTCAGAC
>NW_027123308.1:11241-13192 GCF_001457755.1 Trypanosoma equiperdum | reverse complement strand
GGAGAAAGTAGGACTGATTTTGAAAGATTTTAGTTGGTATGAGGAGTTGGACAAGAGACAATTTAGTACAATAGATTTAAGTTAAATTGAACCTTAAACGATGGCCAACAGCACCTGGGATTTTAAACGACAGGCCGTTTTGCCACCTGCGCTTAAGCTAAGTGATATGTTTAAAGCTAAGAAATTACAGGCTTCCACGACTAATTACTGAAATTGAACAAGCTAATGTTGGAGATTATGAAACTTCGAGCGACCATCGCCTTTGCAAACTGGAAAATGACCTCGAACACAGAGCAATATGTCTTTTTTGAAAGAGAAACCCCCTTCATTCCTTCTATTTTTTTGTCAGTCGCGTAAAATACCGATGCCTGAAACCAAGCGGCAGCCGGTAGCGCCCGCGATGCTGTTGATTTTATACTTTATTGCGGCGTCGTCGGCATATGGCGACATAACCACCGGCGACAATGGCCCGGCGTATGCAACAACTTGCTCGATAGTCAACATGCTAACTAGCGCCGCAAGTCTAACGGAACCACCCAACCAAGTAAAAGACATTGCAGAAGCCATTGGGGCGATAAACATGTCCATAAGCGATGCCGAATTTTCTAAACTCATAGCTCATAACAAAGACTGGCCCGACTCAGAGGCCGCCAAGGCAGCGAACAGCAAGCCCTTCGAAGCGATGTGGCAGGTTGAATATCCATTGTGGAAACAAGCCGCAGTCAAGATCAACTCAGACAAACAGACCTTTGATCAGTGGCAGCAAGCAGAACTATCAAAAGCTGCGAAAGAAACTGTCAAACACATAGCAAACACGGCCGCAAAGGCTTTCCGCCACGCTGACCTGTCAAATTTTCAGGAAATGAAAACAGAAGTTGCAAGCCACGCAGCCACAGCACTCTACGGTGACAAAACCAAGACAGGAGCGGAAAACGAACCAAACCCGACGACTAGAACAACCATCTGCGGCGCCAGCGGAACCACGGCAGGAACGCAAGCAGGGAAGTCCATAAAAGCGGATCTGCTCTGTACTTGCGCAAAGAAGTCGGCCGGAGTCGACAACGTCTGCTGTGCAAAATGCGACCCCGGCAGCGCAAACTGGAACAGCGCAGCAGCCTCGCCAAACCACTGGAGACCGCTGCTGGCGAACTGCCCATCTCATGCCCCAACCATGACGCTGTCAACGGCAAACATGGATTTCGCGCTGTCACAGTTTCTAGCGCTAATAAGCAAGAAGCAGGGGACAACAAACAACAAGCAGTACATCCTTGGGACACTGGACGGCGCTGGGACCGGCGGCTGTGATGGCAGCGGCGGCGCAGGTAGCGGAATCTGCGTCCAATATAACAGCAAGATAACAGGTGATACTGTAACACCAGAGATCGACTGGGTGTCAGCAGCGCGTAGAGCAGCAGAAGCAGCCGACAAGGTCGCCGAACGCAATAAAAGGGTAGAGCAGCTTGAGAGGGAACTTCGGATACTAAACACCACACTTGGCGCTCAAATACACCACAAGGCAAGCGACTCAGGGACTTCAGACCGCAGCACGCCAACAACCCAAAACCAGGCAGCAAACAAAGGCGAAAATAACTGCAACAAACACAACAACAAAACTGCAGATGAATGCACAAAACTTGGATGCGACCATGATGCTGAAAATAAGAAATGCAAACCTAAAGCAGGAACAGAAAGCACAGCAGCAGCAACAGCAGGAGATGGAGCTGCAGGAACAACAAACTCTGAAGCCAAAAAGTGCTCAGAAAAGAAAACACAAGGCGACAAACAAAATTTTGCATGGAGAAAAGGTAAAGATAATGAATATTTCAAGGGCACAGAAAAGTGTCGCTCTTCTAGTTATTTAGAAAATAAAATTTTTTTACTAATTGTTTCTGCTCTTTCAAATTTAATAGAATTTTGAAGATTCATAAAATTTAAGGATTTTTGTTCAATT
>NW_027123308.1:10687-11231 GCF_001457755.1 Trypanosoma equiperdum | reverse complement strand
ATGGAGGAAGGGAAAAGATAATGAACCTGAACAAGATAAAGAAAGGTGCCGCTCTTCTAGTCATTTAGAAAATAAAAATTTTTTACTTATTGTTTCTGGTCTTTCGACTTTAGTAGAATTTTGAAGATTCATAAAATTTAAAGATTTTTGCTCAATCTTATGAAATTTACTGAAATTTAATATATTTAAACACCTTTTGATGAAGGTGCACATGTTTTGAAAATGCATATTTTTGTACAATTGTAGCCTGTGGGTGTAAAGTAGTAGGGTAATAGCATATGGAAAATGAGTGCTATTCACATTTGGTTCATTTTATTTACATTGTTTATTTTGCGTGTAATAGTTGGGATAATAACAATAATTATTATTATGATAATGATAGGAGAGTATTGTGAGTATATAAATACTAATATTATAGTAAGAACATTAATAATAGTAATGATAATGATAATAATGATATTATAGCTTTGCGACATTGTGCACTCTTAATATAAAAGGATGTTTACGAAAACCAAATTGGATTCATAAATAAATTTAAAAAATG
>NW_027123308.1:10168-10677 GCF_001457755.1 Trypanosoma equiperdum | reverse complement strand
AGAATCAAAAAATGCCAAGAGTGAAGTAAGTGCCAACGGGTGAGTGGGATGGTAAGTGTGAGAGACACGAAGCACATGAGAAATATTGTTGATAGAAAGCTATAGAGACAGACAGAAAGAGACAAGATAATGGAACGTACCAATTTTACAACACGGACATGACAATACGCATAATCATACACAAGAAGATAGATGGTGACAACTAAGTAGGGAAATGGTCCAGTGTATAGCAGCAATGGAGTCGCTACGTTATACGCAAAAGCAACAATAGAAGAGAGAGAAAATGGAAAGAAAACATGGAGTAAAACACTTGATACGCATCGGAGTAACACATCACAAGCTTGAGCAGGTAAAAGACTAAAAGTTTGTGTGTAGTGGCGTCTATTACCGGAGTTAAGCAAGTACAGGCAGCAGAAAAAATCAACCAAATGACTATTTTCTCTAATATTGGACGAAGTATCAGAATAAACAACAAATTCAAAGAGACGGAGCTAGTGGAATACTGCGTT
>NW_027123308.1:9952-10158 GCF_001457755.1 Trypanosoma equiperdum | reverse complement strand
AGAGCGAAGTAAGTGTCAACGGGTGAGTAGGAGAGTAAGTGTAAGAGGGACACAGCACACGAGGAATATTGTTGATGAAAAGCCATAGAGACAGACAGAGAGAGACAAGATGATGGAACGTACCAATTTTACTACCCACACATGACAATAGGCATAATCATACACAAGAAGATAGGTCGTGACAAATATGTAGGGAGATAGTCCAG
>NW_027123308.1:8261-9942 GCF_001457755.1 Trypanosoma equiperdum | reverse complement strand
TGTTATACGCAGAAGCAACAACAGAAGAGAGAGAAAAGGGAAAAAAACATAAAGTAAAACACTTGATACGCATCAGAGTGACACATCACAAGCTTGAGTAGGCAAAAGACTAAAAGTTTGTGTATAGTGGCGTCTATTACCGGAGTTAGGCAAGTACAGGCAGCAGCAAAAATCAACCAAATGACTATTTTCTCTAATATTGGAGGAAGTATCAGAATAAACAACAAATTCAGAGAGACGAAGAGTGTGTGGGATAATGCATTGAAAAACAAAAGACAAAAATCGATAAAACTGTGTTCTGTTATAAAATAGTGTTAAAATAGTAATTTTTATTGGTTCCTTTACCCAGGTGAATTGGCGAAGTTATTAGAACAAAGAAAGAAGTTCGTTTATTTCGAGAGTAAAGCTATGCGAAGGAGGGAAATGTTATCTAAATAGTAGATTTAGTTGGCTCGATAAGAGATAAATTTTAAAAGTGCAATTTATTTAATCTTAAAGGAGAAAACTAACAGAGAGTAATCATTTCTAATCATCATTTTGTAGTTTTGCAGCTTTATCTAATGGAGTGCTGAAAGGAAAGTAATAATGTCTGTAATGATACAGCCCAGCTACATCACGGAGGATTTGAGACTCGGGGAAAGAAAGCTCACCAAAATAACCGAGCTCAAATCCAAATGACTGCATGGACCAAATCAAATTACGAGGAGCTAAAGGCGAACTCCAACTTATCTAAGGCAACATCCCGCTAGCTCATCCATCATCATAACACACAAAATGTGACAAGGAGAAGGTAAAAACTAAATCTCACCACAAAAGATTAAGACAGCTTTACGAAGCAACGTCACTGGAATGCGCCGCTAAGACGTGAGTGCAGATAACTTCTAGAAGTGTGACAGACACACGCTTGAAAAGTGAAGAAGTACACAGCGTGGACAGCTCCACTGACCAGGTGGTAACATGCAAAAAGTACATGACTGAACTGACCACGGCTGTCCCACGACGGTAATACTAAATTTCAGCACCCAAGAACAAGTTTTCACTAAGGATAAAAAGCAAACAATGGTGATCTACACGAAGTACGAGCCAATAGACCACAAATCAGGCTGAGCAGTAACGCTACCTCATAACGACCCTTGAAGTTGAGTAGAACGAAAGAAGCACCAAAAGCCCACTAAAGCGATATGATCGACTCCTTTAATTTTCAAATCACGTTAAGAAACAAACAATAGCACTACAAAAAATAAGAGGGCTACAGCTGACTGCAAGCAACGTATGCCATGACTAGACCACAAACGCAGGTCATGCCAAGCACGGCAAGAGCACTAACAAGCATGATAGCATTTGCGTTTGTGAGCGTGCCAAAACTTAGAGCGAACGCAGCAGTCGAGGCTGCTGAAAACGCAGCACTATTTCGTGACCTGTGCACGATTTTGAGCGCAGCTGAAACCAAAATAACGATCGGTAGCGAAACCACAACGGAGGACCCGGCCATCGGATCTATACACCAACTAAACCCAACGTTCAGTGGCCAAGCATGGAAAGCCGTCTTTAAAACAAAACCAGGCGAGGGAAACTGGCGAGACGAGATACCCGACGCACACAAAGAGAACGCACAATGGAAGGCTCTCTATCCCACCTGGCTAAAAGCGGTGAAGGCAGCAGAACAAGCAACACAAGCAGG
>NW_027123308.1:0-8251 GCF_001457755.1 Trypanosoma equiperdum | reverse complement strand
AAACCAAAAGAGGGAGAAGCTGCAACTGGGTGCGCAAAACACGGATATGATAAAACAGCTTGTAAAAATGACAAAACAGGTGACAAGCAAAATTGTGCATTTAGGGAGGGTAAAGAGGGTGAAGATGACAAGGATACGGAAAAATGCCGAAATGGTAGTTTTCTAGTCAAAAAGAAATTTTCTTAGACGGCTGTTGCTTTTATGAGTTTGTTAGCATTTTAGCATTTTAAAACTCTAGGGATTTTTACTCAGTTTTTGAAAATTTGTAAAATTTAATATTTCGAGAGAATATGCCAAAATCTGCTAAAATTTAATTTACTTTACTCTCTTTTTGATGAAAATGTGCAAATGAGTGAGGGGTTTGAAAATATATAAAATTTCACATTTTATTAAATGTGTATGGTAGGTTCATATGGCTGCAAAACAGTAAGCTAACAGGGTATAAGAAATGGGTACTGTACTAATTTGTTTATTTTGATTATTTTGTATATTTTATGGATATTTTTTTGTGTTATAGTAGTAATGGTATCCCTATAGGGGTGTGTGGTGAGCGTGCATATACTAATATTATTTAAATGGGGACGTTAAAACTAAATTTCTGGCTATAATAGAAGGAGTTAAATGATAATAATTGTGTAACTGAAGTGAATGAACACGATATAGAGATGGCTCAAAGAATATTTTTAGTAGAAAGGAAAAAAGACAAAGGGAAACGATATGAAGATTCGCAGTTTTGACCAAAATAGTGATAATGATTGCAATTTCCATACAGAAAGAAATGATGGAGAAACGAAATAGATGTTACTGAAAACTGAGGTGTTAACGCCTGACACAAAAAAGTAGAGTTATCGGAAGTCATCTAAAACCAGAATTGTCAATACGTTGTCAAGAATCGTTCGACGAATTTACTATTTTCTTTCAGAGAACTATAATAGATACATATAAAGGTAATATAGATAGTTCAGCTAAAAACCAAGGAAATTAGACAAAAAGTGCGGCTACGAACAGCAACAGCAATCAGCCTATAATTTTATTCAGACTTTTGGTGTGTGCTACAAACCAAAACCAAATTGAGACAGACTAGCTGGTCGCGGAACAATGCCTCCCACCGTCAGAGGAACCACGGCCACAAAAGTGTTGTTGCAGCACAATATAGCGTAGAAACACTGAGTCTAGGCGATCTCTACACCAGGAAACATTGAAAAAGTTATAAAATAGAGGCCAGAAATTGTTTTTTCTAGAATGAAGCCGTGTAAAGGCGAGAAAAGTAAGTCTAAATTTCACATTTAGGAGATTATAAACATAATTACTTACAAAAAGGCAGTTGAGTCGTTATTGTGGCAACCAAACCACTTTAGAGAAATCATTTATAATAATTATTTTATCTTTCACACAGCTTTGTGTATATTTAACTTAAAAAAAGAAATAAACAGATTTTATCTCGATCGGAAACTTGTTCATGTACAAAATTTACCTTGAAAAAATTTTCATGGTGCCCGTGGTTTTCTATAGTGAAACTACTGTTTACTTAGATTTAATATATTTAAAATACAATCCTTTAAAGTAAAAAATTTAAATATTTTAATGATGTAGTCACTTATCTTCATTAATAGAAATAAATTGAACACACCGTAATTTGTTATACGAACTAAGACCGATTTTCGTTTATTCACTTTTTGAAGGTTCTTTCATCCAAATAAGTTATATATTTAAAAACATATAGTGGCATGGCGGAGGTGCTTTGTCAGCACTAGCATGATATTCATTGTTCATGTGCAGTGTTTTGAGAACGGTGCTCAGTCTTTTAGAAATTTCTCAAATCGTTGCTATGCCATCCGCAACGGCAGTAACGAAACTACATCTAAACTCTTTTTCAACCTTTTTCAGCGCCTCGGAGGAGTTGTAGTTTAAGACACACGCGAATAAGCCATGAAATTAAGTATTTTCTGTTCCTTTTTTATAGCAGTATTGCAAATGTTTGAAATAGGGGCAAGCGGTGCTGTAACACCTGGAGAAAATGCGGCAGCATTTGCCGCAGTATGCAGTTTAGTTCAGTTCGCTAAAGCAAAGATTCCACCAGCGTCTAAACCTCAAGAAATACAGAAGATCATCAACACATTGTCGGCGATCAACTTCACACTACTGGATGAGCGGACAAGATCAACAGTTGAAAAGAACAAGGAGAAAACCTGGGAACAAATTCAATCTGAACACACAGGGGAGACGAAATATTACGGCGACCATTGGGACAAGTGGACTCGAGTAGCTAAACTGCCGCCAACAGACCCCGAGGCTCTGGCACTGAAAGACTGGGAACGACACAGAGCTAACGAAAACTTAAAACAACAGATTAAAAGCCTGCTACACGAGGCACTCAACCTGGTAAAGGAAGCAGCGACCGCCAAAGAAGACCTCAAAGCGGCAAACTTGGAGCGGCTCCAAGAATTAGCGCTGTACGGCAGTGCTGGCAAATCGGCGGAGCTGAAAAGCCCGGATGACCGCAAAGGGTACTGCGGCAAAGGCAGCTCAGGCGGTCCAGCTGCAGGCACAGGCGCCACGGACTCACTGTACGCCACAATACTTTGTCTATGCGCTGGGGCGGCAACCGACAACGCCGCCGGCAAAGGCTGCTGCCTTGACTGCCAGTCAGGTGCGAATGCGGCGGCCCAGACAGAAACTAGCAACGGCAAAGATCGAGCCGAGTTTCTAGCATCAAAGTGCCCGGCAGCCTTAATACCCGAACATCCAACAACACCAGAACTAAGTAACCGACTAGGGGCCTTCTACAAGCTGCCGCTCAGCACCACGAGCGACACCCAGACGATTAAATATAATGTCGGAAAAGTAGCAGGGACGGGTTAAGGCGGTTGTGACGGGGAAGTCACGGGGACGACAGGCAGGTGCGCTAAATACACCGCAGAGCAAATTCTTGAAGACGAAGCCTCGCTTAAGTGGCGACAAAGGCTCAAAGCCGCCGCCAAACTTTATGACAAGCAAGCGCAGGCTAAAATAACAACGTATAGACTGGCAGACAAGCTAAGACTGATAAACGCAACAGCGGCCGCGCTGTACCACACCACACTCACTCAAACCCAAATACAGCCAATGAGCAGAACTGACGCGGCCAAAAAACCAACTACAAACTGCAGCGAACACAAAAGCAACAAAAGCAACAAAAGCACATGTGAAAATACAGGTAAATGCGAATGAAAAGAGAATACAACTGAAAAAAGCAAAGGAGAATGCGAACTTAAAGCAGGAAAAGGACAGACAAACACAGAAGGAACAGAGGGAGCTGCAGCAACGAATGCCGAATACAAAAAATGCTCTGAAAAAAAAGACAAATGATTTAAAGACGGTTGAAAATGGGATGTGAAAAAGTGCAAATATAACTATGACTAACCTAACTTGGTATGGCAAGTTTGAAAGGACCAAGAAAAACAGCAACCTGAATCTGTGGAATATAAAAACTTTAGAAGTTCCGGGAGAGAGATTAGATTTTACTTATGAGAGTGTTTGAGCTGACGCCTTTAAGGAAGAGGATTTGTTCAAACTATGGAAAGTGTGACCAAAAAAAATAACAAAGCTAATTTTGTGATTCGAAATTGATTCATACTTTAAGTAGAAGAGTTCAATGACTTGAGTTAAATTACTGTTATCATCTGTGAAAACCATTTCTTACACGCACACACAAAGATACAGAAGCTACATACCACCTCAAAGATTTTACGTATCAAAGGAATAATCAACAGGGAAAACGACAGAAATTAGTCTTGACTTGTGGCGAAGCATGCGCATCGAAATAATCGTGAAAGTGGCAACAGCACTACTAGAACAGGCGTCACTAACCGCACCGTTCACTTTGGACGACACCAACATAGGCAGAAAAGTCACGACGGCCTGCGATGCTATGCAGTGTCTGGATGCCAATACTGCCAAATACGCCGACAAAGTCCAAGAGCTGACAGCATCGTTAGAACAGAATATACATACACTAAAAATGTAGAAAATTCAGCACTGGAGAACAACAGGTGACGATATAAAAGCTGTCCAAGCACTCACAAGCTACAGCACAACGTTAATGTTCCAACAAGCAGGCAGCGTAGCAGTGCTCTCGCAAAAAGCTTTGTCAGCATCGGCCACAATAAGCGAGCAAATTGGGGTCACCTCACTATCCAGCGTCCTACAGGAGACAACTTTCAATGACGCGGATACAGCGATAACAGAAAACGGCAGAAACAACAACCCAGTCACAGTTGAGCTGAAACTAACAGGTAACTCAGCGGCAGCATGCAAAGTAGCCGAACGAGGCAAAGTAGGGGACAAAATGCATCTCCTGGAAAGCAGCAAACAGACCAACATTCCGTTGGTAGCAGACGCAACACTGTAGCCGACAACCCCAACACCTTCGCTGCAAATGAAATGCGGCACCAAACCAAACGGAAGAAGCCCGCAATGGACGAGCGCGGCCCAAGCAGTTGGTTGCTCCGCAGAAACGCAGCCCGGCCTGATTTCGTTTTCCATGAGCAGTGGCAAAATTTAGGCAAGCAATCGGTGACCAAAACTCAAATAAAAGACGACGCGGCCGGTGCATGTCCTTGTCCCACAGACGACGACATACGGAAGACAACCATCCCGACCGATAAACAAGTACGCGCAGCAATATGCAAAGGAGACGACATTCTGGACACAGCAGCAGGTAAGCTAGACCGGCTCAGCCAAGCAGATATCAAAACCAAAACGCCGCGCAAGGAAGCGACCCAAGCAATGTTCGACTTAAGTACAGACGATGAAGACGCTTACAACAAATTGATCACTAAACTATACACCGGTGACGAAAAAAAATTCAAAAAACGTTTATAACCAACCCCGGAAAACAGACAACAAAATATGAAGTTGGCAAATCGAAGGAGAGCAAGGCGCTAAATGAGCTGGAGAAGGAGGCGAATTTTGCATCTGGCCTTGGTCATCTTACCAAAACAGACTATAGGAACCGTAATGCAAAGGCCAAACCCGATACACAGAAAGTCATTGCAGAGGAAAAAACAGAGGAGAATAAAGGTGAAAAGAAAACAACAGGGGTAAATTGTTATACTTCCGATAGTCATGAGAAATGCAATGCGGTCCAAGGAACTGCCCCTCAGGGTGACAAAGCTCCTTGTCGATGGACAGGAGGCAACTGCAAAGATTCCAGTTTTCTTGAAAATAAGAATTTTTTACTGATTGCCGCTGCCATTAGGAGGTTGGTAGAATTTTATAGTTATTGCTCTATTTTATAAAATTTATGAAATTGTGAAATTTTAGACACTTTAAAGCTTTTATAAACCCCTTGAGGAATGTACAGATTATAAAAATATAAAAAATTAGTACGAAGGTGGTCTATGGCTGTAAAGGAAAGTAGAGTGATACTATGAAAAATGTATGTTATTCTCATTTGATTTGTTTTTTTTTATTTTATGGATATTAGTTGGGGTTATAAAAATATTAATAATGGCATGATAGAAGAGTGTTGTGAGTGTGTGTATATGAATATTATAATTATGGTACTGTGAAGACTAAATTGGCTTCCTAAATAGAGACACTTAAAACAATGTCATGGATAGAATGTGGGTAAGTGAGTGAGTGGAGAATGAGTTTGAGTGTAGGAAATGTTATTATAATAGAAAAATACGGAGTTTAGAGGACTTACACGCACTTTTAAACTCAGAAATAAAGAAGAGACCATGATACAAAAGAATATGGTGTCACTTATTATGGGGAGGTACAGAATACAGGACTAACTAAATGTAGCTATTGCGTTTCAATGATCGGAATCAAAAGGATAAACTTACGACTAAAGCACAAGAGCAATCACCGTGAAAGGAATAACGAAACCGGTCGCATATGAACACACTAAAGGGGCCTATATATATATCACAGAAAGTTTCAAATAATGCTCCGCTCCCACTTCTGGCTCAAAGGAAACCCGTTAGACCCATTTAAAGAAGCGGCTAATTTATATAAAAACACATACTGATGCGACAGTAATGAGGCATAAAAAGAAAATCAAAAGCAAAACAGTGCAATCAGAAGCGCAGGTTCCGCTCTAGAGGCAAAAAACATACAGTAACCCAGCATAACAATTTAACGCTCAAAAACATGCGTACAAGCTATGTATCAGCGTTACATCGTCATTGTAGATGCATCCACACACCAAGAGTTGGCCTGCACAGAAGCACACAGCAGTCATAAATGATAGTTGATATATACGTGAAGAGAAAGGAAAAAGAAATATTTTTTGAATGATTTATAGAAGTAAGGTTGTGAAATAAAGAGTATGTTAAAGCCTTCATACTTTGAGCTGTAGAAACACAAAAAGTAAACTCAAGCGAGCGTTTAACCCTTGCAAATATTGGCAACTCTATCAGCAGTTTAAACACAAAGGCCAAAAGAAAGCCTAACCCAGCCACCAACAGCAACCTTCGAGCCTATCGTCTGCAACAGCATTAAAGAGAAGCACAGAAAGTTGAGAGTAACCACGAGAGGCGAAGAAAAAACGACAGAAGCCGTTGCACAATGATCAAAGCTATCGCTATTGCGTTATTTTTTGCGAGCAACAACAGGCTGCTGGCAAAAGTAGTCGAACCGTCAGGCAGCAAAATAGCCAGCCGCTGCGGTGTAGTAAAATATGCGTCGAAACTAGCGAGCCATGTGGAGAACGATGCCCTTCAAGACGACACCACCATAAATTCTTTGGCATAAACGGCAAGGCAGTGGCAAATCAAAGCATATCAAACACCGCCGCCAGACAAGTGGGCGGCAGCATTCGCAGTGGCGTTTTTCGAAGGGGAGAGCGAAGAGACAGTGGAAGCACAGGCAAAGCAGAAGAAACAGAAAGCAGCAGCTG
This sequence comes from Trypanosoma equiperdum, assembly GCF_001457755.1. Classification (NCBI taxonomy): domain Eukaryota; phylum Euglenozoa; class Kinetoplastea; order Trypanosomatida; family Trypanosomatidae; genus Trypanosoma; species Trypanosoma equiperdum. Next base: position 1,365 of record NW_027123308.1, on the reverse strand, counting down.
CAGTAGACATAATTAGGCGACGTTCCTCCTGCAGGCGGGCGCTGCTGAAAACAGCGCTACCGACCAGGCCGGAACCGTCAGCAGGCCCCACGGGAACTTTCGTAGGCATGTGCATCCACGACAACACGCAGCCGACTCTGGAGGACTCGCACTGCAAATTGGACGGCGATACAACTTTGCACAGGGCAGCAACAGACATAAACCTACAAGAGCCAGCACACATAAAGCTACATTCTTCTAAAGATCCAACCGCAAAAATATATAAAGCTGATAAAGAAAACGAAAGACACGCTTGTAGCCATAACAGGCGTATGGAGCAGTCCGGAAGACGACAAGTGCACGACATTGAGCGGGGTGGGCACCGACTACCTAAGCCCCATGACAGCTGCGGCAACAACACCAGATACAGCAGCGGCGGAAGAGCTCCAAATCTATGAAGCAGAAAACAAAAGGAGCAGCTGTAGTAAAAACCCTGCGGCCACACACCGGCCAGAGGCATACAATAGCCACATAGAGTATGCCCTATGCAACTATTTAGTGACGCTGCGACCAGAAATATGAAAACCCACATGGCACTCAGGCAAAGCATTAGCTAAAATTCCCGACTCAAACAGCTTTTCGCCTTATACAAAAGTGCGGCAACATGGACCAAAACAAGTTCAGATGAAGTAGAGGAATACCGAGCGGAAGCAATCGGTGCAACTACAATGGACTACGATAACAACTTCATAAACACTATACAATCAGAAACAGCAACTGCATGCATCGACGCAGAATGCGAGACTTTTCCCTTACAAAATGCAGCTCAAGGTACTTCGTTGTCAAACGCACTCGTATACTTTGATGCAACAAATACCAAAACGCAGCCGCAGCAAAAACAAGGTAAGACCCGGAAGAAAAAAGTTCGCCTTGCATTAAAAAACTAAAAAGAGGATATTGCAAATACAGCGATGGTTTTCAATGGACTAATGGCAAGGAAGAAACAGGAAAAATTGCAAAGTTAAAGAGGAAGAAAAAGTAATAGTAGGGAATTGTGGTAAGGCTATAAACACCACAGGGAACAATTTTGTTGTAATAAATCACCTCCTTTTGCTTGCATTTTAACTTTTATTATTAAATGTTTATTAGGGTTTTTTTCAATTTTATGAAAATTAAGAAAACTTAAAAAAATTATTAAAATCTGTTATATTTTAACACATTATGATAAAAATGTGAAAACAAGTGAAATTTTCGAAAATGAGTGAAAACTTTGAAAAATACCGTAAAATGTGCATGATGGTGTTGTATGGGTGAAAAGTAGTTTGGTGATAGAGTATTAAAAATAAGTGCCCTAGCGATGCCGGCCACCTCAACGTGGTGCCAGGG
>NW_027123743.1:12072-13540 GCF_001457755.1 Trypanosoma equiperdum | reverse complement strand
TATTATTATTATTATTATTTTTATTATTTATAGATACAACGATAGCGGCACTACTACTAATACTACTAAATATTTAACAAACAAGGAACGTATGAATAATAACAATAACGTCAACAAATACCCATACGCAAATATGAAACCCCCGAGGACGCCGGAATTACTCCAGTTGATGGTTTTCTAAATAATAAAAAAAAAGGGTAAGAAAAGAACAATGCCGCCAGCACCTCACACGCAAAGATTTATATAAACACAAAAATATAAAATGCGTACAGATATATGTATAAATATATTCGCTCTCACATACAACTAAATATACATGAATATATATATATATATATATATATATGTGTGTGTGTGTATATATATATATGTATCTGTATGTGTATGTATATGTTTATTTTCATTTTCATTCTTACTTATTTACGGACACGGAAGTGCACCAATAAATACACGTTCCATTAATTTACCCCTTTCATTTGTAGCAACGCACGCAAATTCATATAATTAACCTCTTTGCTTCACCATTTCAACTGCTTCTTTGATTTTATTTTGTTCCATTTTCCCCCCCCCCCTTCCCTTTTCTCTCTTTCGTACCGACAAAAAAAAACTAACAAGGTGGAACGAAACATGGAGTGAACCACAAAACAAAACAGTAAGTAAATATAACCAAAAAAAACAATAGGGGGAAAAAAAACAAAACTATAATATGGAAAAATAAAAATGAAAAATAAAAAAAAAGTGAACAGGCAAACGACGCCATGCACGCATAAAAATACAGAAAAGTCACCTTTCCTCCCTCAAAAAAAAAAAAACAGGAATGACACACACGCACAAAGAAGTAAAAGTGGCTCACAAGTTTACAAATATGGAGAAATCTCCCCGAATCCCATCTATCGTTTCAGCTTCTGCTTCTTCACATTAATTTCCTTTAAATGAGATACACCGTTTCCTAACACCAGCAACAATAACAACGATTATGGAAAGCAAAAAGTCACATTTGTTTCCTATACTTTTCGCTGACTCCCCTTCTTTCCTATCTTCAATATTCTTTTTTCAGAAACCTCTCCTCCTCCATCTCCCCTCCTTTCCTTTTCATTTCTTTTAGTATTCTGCTCCAAACAATACTAAAAGTAATTAATATTATTATTATTATTACCATTATTATCATCAGGGGTTTGCAGATACCATTTGCTTTGTTTCACTCAGTAAGCAAAAGAGGGGGAGAAAGAAAGGCGGGCGAATGGAAAAACAAACACGAGGCCAAATGTCGGCGCTGAAATATCTCCAGAGTAGAACAACAAAACATAAATTAAAATTGCCATTACATAACATGGCAGCATTTCGTTTTCTCTCTCTGCCGCGGAAGGCCAATCAACACTGAGGAGGGGACCGCTTCCCCAACAGTTTGCTGCGGGGACGCACACGACTCGAAGGAACGCACAGACGTTAAGGAACGACGCGCTGTTCT